>NW_022263761.1:0-43825 GCF_002021735.2 Oncorhynchus kisutch
CATAATTGAGGGACAGTGTCTGACAGACCAATCAACCTGAGACTTTTTTAAAACTTTTTGTCTTTCTTTACTTAAACAAACTCATTTCATTTAAAACTCACCCCCCCTTAAAAATAAAAAATAAAATATATATACTGTACTGCAAAATATATCCTGTACTGCATACATTTACCATACTCACCTTTCTATCTACCACATGATACAAACCAACATCACAATACTCACTCCTACAACTGTCCAAAACATCTTCCCCAGCTATACAGACAGCCCCCCCCCAACACACCAGATCTCCTCAAACATCTCTACACATTTTATCATTTTATAGAACTCAAACTCAACCCTAAGGCGCACAGAGACCATCCCATTAAACAATAGTCTGTTATCCCCCATCTTTGACCCTGTTCCTCCTTGTTAGCCAAATAGCTAACTTTGCCTGAGCAAACAGAAAATTCAACAAAACACATTTGGCTTTCTCCTTGCTCGAATACCTGTATCCCATTATAAACATCCCAACAGTAAACACCACCCCAAACCTCATCACATAGACATTCCAACAGTAAACACCACCCCCAACCTCTCACACAGACATCCCCCCAGTAAACACCAGATCCCCAACCTCTCACATTGACATTCCAACAACTCAAACTCAACCCTAACCTCGCACACAGACCATCCCATTAAACAATACCCTGTTACCTCTCACATAGACATTCCAACAGTAAACACCACCCCAACCTCTCACACAGAAATCCAACAGTAAACACCACCCCCAACCTCTCACATTATAAACATCCCAACAGTAAACACCACCCCAAACCTCTCACACAGACATCCCAACAGTAAACACCACCCCCAACCTCTCACACAGACATCCCAACAGTAAACACCACCCCCAACCTCTCACATTGACATCCCAACAGTAAACACCACCCCCAACCTCTCACACAGACATCCAACAGTAAACACCACCCCCAACCTCTCACACAGACATCCCAACAGTAAACACCACCCCCAACCTCTCACACAGACATCCCAACAGTAAACACCACCCCCAACCTCTCACATAGACATCCCAACAGTAAACCCACCCCCAACCTCTCACATAGACATTCCAACAGTAAACCCACCCCCAACCTCTCACATAGACATTCCAACAGTAAACACCACCCCCAACCTCACACACAGACATCCCAACAGTAAACCCACCCCCAACCTCTCACATAGACATTCCAACAGTAAACCCACCCCCAACCTCTCACATAGACATTCCAACAGAGACATTAAAGGCATTAACCTGGTGCACACAGAAAACACATGAATCACAGTTTCTCTCATAACACAGAAAAGTCACCCCTGCCCAACTCCCAGTTCAACCCGTGCCAACCAGCTGTTAGTGGCCAGGGCTCCATGTAGAACCCTCCACTGGAGGTCCCCTGACCTCTTTGGTACTGGGGGTTTGTAGAGCCCCCTCCACCTAAAACCCACCATACTCTCCTCCCCACATACCCCCTGCCACTGATGTGCCTTCACCCCTGTTAGGCTCCTAATGTTCCTAACTTTAACGCAAAGGTTGTAGGGGGCTTTACCTCCCACATCCTCAAACTCCCCCAGGCTCGGAGTGTTAAAATCTAACAAGTCCTCCAGACCCCCTTGTCAGTCTCCAATCTCTGCCGTCACCTACAGTGGTGGAAACATTGGTGGCCCCTCTCCCTTTGGCCGCTCAAACATCCCTCTTACCGGCTCAGACAGTACCTCCTGGACCTCCTCCAGGAATCTCTCCAGCAGCCTAAGAGACGTTATTCCTGTTTGTTGTGCCAAGACTTCCGGGGTTTTCCACCCCTCCTCTCCCAGCAGTTCTCAGGTCACCCAGCCTTTGTAAACCCCCTGCCATCAGTTGCCTCAGCAGGGTGGCTGACTGAACCGATCTCAAAGGGATGGCTGGGTTGTGGAAGATAGGCTCCTCCCCACCCATAGCCCAGGCTCCACACCCCCTTCTGGGCCTTAGCAGCTGCCAGGCATCAGCATTGCAGAGTAAAAATCTGAGAGACCTCTGTACTCAGCCCTCTCCAGCTTCATGAGGAAACAGCTGCCGTCGTGAACGATGAACGATGATGTACAACACTGCTGCCTTTAGCCAGTGATGGCCCACCAGAAGAAGTCCACCAGCTTGCGTTGCAGGTCTGCGAGCAGACCGGCGGGGGGTTGAGGGACAGCCAGTTTATATGCCACAGGGAAGATGCTACCAGGTTGTTAATTATCAGCACCCTCCCTCTATATAACACTTGGGACAGGAGCCACCTCCACCTGGCCAGTCTTGTCACCACGCCTGTGACAGCCCCTCCAGTCTTTCTTCCTTACCCACCTTCTCCGAGCCTAGGGTACCACCCCAAAAACTTTAAGCCCTTCACAACCCACTGCAAAACCCCTGGAAGCAGAGGAGGAGCCCTATCCCCCATGCCCCACATCCCCATTTTAACTTAGCTCATGAAGCTCCCTCGTATACCTTCAGACTGGTCCTCTAGTGCCTGCATATCCTGATCATCCCTGACCATCACAGAAACATCATCTGCATATGCTGACACTGCTATGCCTATCACCACATCCATTCCTGTCCAGTACACTCCCTGCATTCTCCTGCGTAGCAGTCCTAAAAAAGGCTCAGTGGCTAATGTGTATAACTGCCCAGATAGAGGGCATCCTTGTCTAATGCCCCCGTCTCACCCAGACTGGCCTACTGAGCCCCCCTCCCACATTGACCATACATGACCCCCAGCATACAACAGCTTCACACATTACAAAAAACTCTTCCCGAACCCAAACACAGACATCCTTATTAACAGAGACTCATCGTCCACTCTAATCAAAAGCCTCTCTTGATCTAAGAGACCATCCACAGTTCACATTAGAACCTCTCGACAAGTCCCTAATTAAAAAACAAGTTTGTCCGTGATTGAGTGGCCCGGTACACAAGAATGTTTGGTCCTTATGTACTATCGAGTCCAAATGGGACTTCAGTCTGTTAGAGAGGACCTTGGCAAATATCTTGTAGTCCGTACAGAGTAATGCCACAGGCCTCCAGTTTCTTAACTTCTTGGATATAGGGGGCGCTCTTTTAATTTATGGATAAAAAAACGTGCCCGTTTTAAGTGCAATATTTTGTCACGAAAAGATGCTCGACTATGCATTTAATTGGCAGTTTTGGAAAGAAAACACGCTAAGTTTCCAAAACTGCAAAGATATTATCTGTGAGTGCCACAGAACTCATGCTACAGGCGAAACCAAGATGAAACTTCTACCAGGGAGTGCAGCATTTTTTGAAAACCGCCTCATGCCAATGACTCCTATATGGCTGTGAATGAGCTACGAATGAGCTTATGTTTTCCACGTATTCCCCAAGGTGTCTACAGCATTGTGACATCTTTTTAGGCATTCCATTGAAGAAGGGCTGTAAGGGACCATATATAGCATGTGGTCACATGGTGTCTCCCGCAGAAAATCTTGCGTAAAATACTGAGGTAGCCATTTTTCCAATCGCTTCTTATGAGAAACCAATTGCCTCGATGGATATATTATCGAATATATATGTTAAAAACACCTTGAGGATGGATCCTAAACAACGTTTGCCGTGTTTCTGTTGATATTATGGAGCAAAATTTTGAAAAAAGTTTTGGCGTTATAGTTGCAGCATTTTCCGGTCGATTTCTAGCCAAGCATGATGAAGAAACGGGAGCTATTTCGCCTACAAAAATAATATTTTTGGAAAAAGGAACATTTTTTATTTAATTTGATGGCTTTTTCTTATTTCGTCGTGAAAATGTTGCCTGCTGCCAGCAGAGCCTAGCATAGCATTATGCCATGATAAACTTACACAATGCTTGTTTAGCGTTGGCTGTAACGCATATTTTGAAAATCTGAGATGACAGTGTTGTTAACAAAAGGGCTAAGCTTGTGTTTGAATATATTATTTCATTTCATTTGCTGTGTTTATGCTAATGCATTTGAGGCTATGATTACGCTCCCCGGATACGGGTTTGCCCGTCGCAAGAGGTTTTAACACTCCCACTGACACTGAATGAGGCTCTTCCCCATTTCTGTCTTTTGTAAAATCCATTGTACAGTTCCAGTCCCCTCCGACCACCAGCGTCTCCTCAGGCGCTACCTGTGAGAGTTCCTGTCTAAGGCTCCCAAATAGAACCCCTCTTTCTCTCCCTGTGTTAGGCACATACACATTTATAAAGACAAAACCCATGTTGTTAATTTCTGCTTTAATAATTACACACCTTAATTACACACCTCCTTTGAGAAGCAACGTTTTACAGACAGCCCCAGTGCAAAAAGGACTGCACCCCTGCACTAAGATTTGTCCCATGGCTCAACACACAGACAGCCCAGGTGCAAAAGGACTGTCTCCCCTGCACTAGGATTTGTCCCATGGCTCAACACACAGACAGCCCAGGTGCAAAAAGGACTGCACCCCTGCACTAGGATTTGTCCTATGGCTCAACACACAGACAGCCCAGGTGCAAAAAGGACTGTCTCCCCTGCACTAGGATTTGTCCCATGGCTCAACACACAGACAGCCCAGGTGCAAAAAGGACTGTCTCCCCTGCACTAGGATTTGTCCCATGGCTCAACACACTTGCCCCTTTCCACCAGAGCCCCCAATCGACTTCATTCAACACATCACTGCGTCTCCTGCAAAAACAACACCTGTACTTTGTTTTGTTTTACATATTCACTCAACACACTCCTCTTTCCCGCATCTCTGGCGCCATTTATATTGAGCGATCCTACCCGAAGAGTCTCCATAAGAAGTGGGAGAAAAGCCAGCAGAGAAAGAGACCAATAGCAAAGCTCAAAAAGCCCCAGTGTCAGAAAGAAAATATACATCTAAACAGTGTCTGAAGGTAAACCTTTACACACTGTGACTCACTTCCTCAACCTAAACCGTTTCCTGTTGTGACCTACTTCCTCAACTTAAACCGTTTCCTGGGTGAGAGGACACCATGCCCCTTATTTTTCATAGCATGTGTACTGATCTTACAAACTTTCTAGGATCAGAAAAAAAAGCCTCAAGATGAACCTTTTTCCCCTTAGTCTCATTCAGGAACCTTGTCAGTTCTCTCAACATGTACTTAGACCCCTCTGCTTGACTGGCTATCAGCTCCGGGCCCATTGAAGAAGAGTCTGAAAAAAATAACTCCTCATCCTCTTCCTCAGACTCACTTTTCTCCTCATCTCTATCTCCCACCCTGACCACCTGCCCTTCCTCTCTGGACAGGGCATCACCCACAGCAACAGGCAAAATGTCCATGGTGCTTTTGTCCACATCCTTTTTCCTTTCCGCTTGACACCCTCCTCCTCCCCCCTAATCTCTTACACTTCCCACTATACTCTCCTCATTCACTAGAATAACCTGACTAGACCCAGCATCATCTACATCACCCTCCATAGCATGACTAGGCCCAGAATCATCTACACCACCCTCCATAGCATGACTAGGCCCAGAATCATCTACACCACCCTCCATAGTATGACTAGGCCCAGAATCATCTACACCACCCTCCATAGTATGACTAGGCCCAGAATCATCTACACCACCCTCCATAGTATGACTAGGCCCAGAATCATCTACACCACCCTCCCTAGCATAACTAGGCCCAGCCTCAGCTATCCCACCATCTCTAGCCTGACTAGACCCCAGCCTCAGCTATCCCACCATCTCTACCCTGACTAGACCCAGCCTCAGCTATCCCACCATCTCTAGCCTGACTAGACCCAGCCTCAGCTATCCCACCATCTCTAGCCTGACTAGACCCAGCCTCCGCCACCCCACCATCTCTAGCCTGACTAGACCCAGCCTCAGCTACCCCACCATCTCTAGCCTGACTAGACCCAGCCTCAGCTACCCCACCATCTCTAGCCTGACTAGACCCAGCCTCAGCTATCCCACCATCTCTAGCCTGACGAGACCCAGCCTCAGCTATCCCACCATCTCTAGCCTGACTAGACCCAGCCTCCGTTACACCACCATTCATAGCCTGACTAGACCCAGCCTCCGCCACCCCACCATCTCTAGCCTGACTAGACCCAGCCTCAGCTACCCCACCATATCTAGCCTGACTGGGCCCAGCCTCATCTACACCACCATCTCTAGCCTGACTAGGCCCAGCCTCATCTACACCACCTTCCCTGGCATGAATAGGCCCAGCCTCATCTACACCACCATCTCTAGCCTGAATAGGCCCAGCCTCATCTACACCACCATCTCTAGCCTGACTAGGCCCAGCCTCATCTGCACCACCTTCCCTGGCATGACTAGGCCCAGCCTCATCTACACCACCTTCCCTGGCATGACTAGGCCCAGCTTCTGCTGCCTGCATCTCCTTACCCCCTGCACTTTGACCTCGATTTCCCCCCACTGGCGCTTGTACCCTCACCTTGTCTACGGGCTTTATGTGGGCACGCAAAGCTCTTATGCCCCAAATCCCCCCACTCAAAACACCATAGACTATCTGTGCTGGCAAACCCTGCATAGAGCCCCTCCCCGTGCCTCACTTTGAAATGCACATTTAGTTGTTGCTCATTGTTGTTCAGAAACATGAACACTTGCCTCCGGAACGAAACAACGTGCTTAACGGCTTCTGCCTGAAAGCCTGAGGACACGTAAACCGCCAGTAAACTTACCAAAACGACTCAGCTCTTCCTGATTTGGTCATCCGTAATAAACAGAGGCAAATTTGCGACAACCACTCTTGTTGAAGGGGTAGAGAGAGGTGAAATTGACACCAACACATCCCTTACAAATATTCCGCTAGCAATTAGCCTACCAACCAAATTAGTCCTTTTCATGAACACAACCACAGCTTTGTTCATTCTAGAAGCAGAATGTATAAATTCAGCTCCTACCTGTTCACCGACCGCGAGCAGAACCTCCTCCACCTTAACTCCATTCTCAGGAACACACCTGAATCCATGCCGTATCGACAGCGTCTCCTCCACGCTAGGCTGAGAAGCCATCGCACACACCAGGAAAGTTATTCTGTCCTCTTCCACCCTAACTTTAAAAAAAACTGTGGATACCACTAAAAGAAATATTGCATTAACCCTCCACCATAGAAAATAACATGGTGAAGAAAAGAATCATGTAAAGAAAAGAATCAAGAAGGTTAGTTAGGATAGAGCCCCTCCACACCAAACACTCAAACTCCAAAAGAGAGCGAGAGAGAGAGAGGGAGAGAGAGAGAAAGAGAGAGAAAGAGAGACCATTTGTACGTTGTTATATATGACATTTGTAATGTCTTTATTGTTTTGAAACTTCTGTATGTGTAATGTTTACTGTTAATTG
The DNA here is from genome assembly GCF_002021735.2 of Oncorhynchus kisutch. NCBI lineage: Eukaryota > Metazoa > Chordata > Actinopteri > Salmoniformes > Salmonidae > Oncorhynchus > Oncorhynchus kisutch. The sequence goes on from NW_022263761.1 coordinate 7,349, forward strand.
TTTATTTCACTTTTGTATATTATCTACCTCACTTGCTTTGGCAATGTTAACACATGTTTCCCATGCCAATAAAGACCCTTGAATTGAATTGAATTTGAATTGAATTGAGAGAGAGAGAGAGAAAGAGAGGAATGAGAATGAGAGAGAAAGAGGAAAGAGAATGAGAGAGAGAGAGAAACTAGAGATGATATGACTCACGCCACACTACTCACACACACACGCACGCACACACACACACACACACACACACACACACACACACACACACACACACACACACACACACACACACACACACACACACACACACACACACACACACACACACACACACACACACACACACACACACACACAAGGGCAGACACACACTCCCAAGGGCAGACACACAAGACACTGAATGTAGTCGAAAGAGAGGCCTCTCCTGAACATCCTGTGTTATCTAATGAATGTATCTGTTTTCTTTTCCCACTGTGCCTTAATGGCCCACTGCTTGAGAAAATGAACACATTTAATTAAAAACAACTCACCGCTCAACAAGCCAACTATGACCTTCAAATCACTACTACAACCAGGGGCCATTAATATGGGCTGACGTGGGCGGAGGGAGAGGATGTGAGGTGGTGGGTCAAACAACCAGGAACACACTCCTCAGTGAGGACAACAATGGAATAAGTCCCAGACTTTATTGTCTGTTATCCTCCATGATTTTACTCATGTGTGTGTTTGGCTTTTTCAAGTTTTATGTTTGCTTGTTGTTTTTAATAGTCAAATTAATCAACAAAAAAAAAAGAGAGAGAGAGATCGAGAAAGAGAGAGAAAAAGAGAGAGAAAGAGCGAAAGAAAAAGAGAAAGAGTGTGAGAGAAAAAGTCAGAGAGAGAGAGAGTAGGAGAGAGAGAGAGAGAGAGAGAGAGAAAAGAGAGAGAGAGAGAGAGAAAGAGAGACAGAGAGAGCAAGAAAGAGAGAAAGAGCGTGAGAAAAAGTGAGAGAGAGAGCGAAAGTGAGAGAGAAAGAGTGAGAGCGTTAGAGAGGGAGAGAGAGAGAGAGAGAGAGAGAGAGAGAAACAATGTACAACGTAGAACACCAAATAATGCATGCAGAGCAGAATTAGGCCGATACCCCACTAATTATCAAAATCCAGAAAAGAGCTGTTAAATTCTACAACCACCTAAAAGGAAACCTTCCATAACAAAGCCATCACCTACAGAGAGATGAACCTGGAGAAGAGTCCCCTAAGCAAGCTGGTCCTGGGGCTCTGTTCACAAACACACACTACAGAGCCCCAGGACAGCAGCACAATTAGACCCAACCAAATCATGAGAAAACAAAAAGATAACTACTTAACACATTGGAAAGAATTAACAAAAAAACAGAGCAAACTAGAATGCTATTTGGCCCTACACAGAGAGTACACAGCAGCAGAATACCTGACCACTGTGACTGACCCAAAATTAAGGAAAGCCTTGACTATGTACAGACTCAGTGAGCATAGCCTTGCTATTGAGAAAGGCCACCGTAGGCAGACTTGGCTCTCAAGAGAAGACAGGCTATGTGCTCACTGCCCACAAAATGAGGTGGAAACTGAGCTGCACTTCCTAACCTCCTGCCCAATGTATGACCATATTAGAGAGACATATTTCCCTCAGATTACACAGATCCACAAAGAATTCGAAAACAAATCCAATTTTGAAAAACCTCCCATATCTACTGGGTGAAATTCCACAGTGTGCCATCACAGCAGCAAGATTTGTGACCTGTTGCCACGAGAAAAGGGCAACCAGTGAAGAACAAACACCATTGTAAATACAACCCATATTTATGCTTATTTATTTTATCTTGTGTCCTTTAGCCATTTGTACATTGCTAGAACACTGTATATATATATAATATGACATTTGTAATGTCTTTACTGTTTTGAAACTTCTGTATGTGTAATGTTTACTGTTCATTTTTGTTGTTTTTCACTTTATATATTCACTTTGTATGTTGTCTACCTCACTTGCTTTGGCAATGTTAACACATGTTTCCCATGCCAATAAAGCCCTTGAATTGAATTGAATTGAGAGAGAGAGAGAGAGAGAGCGTGAAGGAGAGAGAGAGACAGAGAGAGAAAGAGTGCGTGCAGGCATTCCTGTGTGTGTTGTGTGGTGTGTGGTGTGTGTGTGTGTGTGTGTGTGTGTGTGTGTGTGTGTGTGTGTGTGTGTGTGTGTGTGTGTGTGTGTGTGTGTGTGTGTGTGTGTGTGTGTGTGTGTGTGTGTGAGCCTGTGAGGTAGAGATGGTAGAAATGAAGAGAGAAAACAGAAACACAGCATAACTCAGACCAACACATTACATCTATCAACGACCATCTGACAGGGACCTCATAGAGTATACAGGAGGTCCATCAGTGAACAGCACATATCCCCCCAGCAGAGCCAGACAGCCAGCAGAGCCAGACAGCCAGAAGAGCCATAGAGCCAGCAGAGCCAGACAGCCAGCAGAACCAGACAGCCGGCAGAGCCAGACAGCCAGCAGAGCCAGACAGCCAGCAGAACCAGACAGCCAGCAGAGCCAGACAACCAGCAGAGCCAGACAGCCAGCAGAACCAGACAGCCAGCAGAGCCAGACAACCAGCAGAGCCAGACAACCAGCAGAGCCTGACAGCCAGCAGAGCCAGACAGCCAGAAGAGCCAGAGAGCCAGCAGAGCCAGACAGCCAGCAGAGCCAGACAGCCAGCAGAACCAGACAGCCAGCAGAGCCTGACAGCCAGCAGAACCAGACAGCCAGCAGAGCTACAGGACGTCTGAGACATGACATCAGCACCCTCATGTTACACAGACACAGTCAGACATTTATAAACACTTTCACACATGCAGGCAACCACAAAGAGAAACACATAGGCTGGCACATCCACACACACACACACACACACACACACACACACACACAAACACACACACACACACACACACACACACACGCAACTCAACCTCTAGGTTTCTATCAGTCAGCAATTAAGCCATGTGTTTATTTCTAACACCCTGATGAGAAAAGGCCCGCTGGGCCCACCACTGTGGTCGGATTCAGCCCAATCAGCACTTCTCTCATTACTTTCCCTGACTCACACCTTCTAATCTGTTTAATCAGCACCCTATTCCCTACATAGTGCACTACTTTTGACCAGAGTCATATGGCTCCTGTTCAAAAGAAGTGCACTCTACAGGGAGTGGGACGTCATTTGGGACACACACCATTAGCACTTGCTGTGTAAATGGTAATTTATACCAAAACAATACATAGGTGGGAGTGAGGGAGGGAGGGAGGGAGGGAGGGCAGGAGGGAGGGAGGGAGGGAGGGAGGGAGGGAGGGCGGGAGGGAGGGCGGGCGGGAGAGAGGGAGGGAGGGAGGTGTGTAAACAGATGCATGTATGAATGCATGCAGTTATGTGTGTGTGTGTGTGTGTTCGGTTATAGTTAACTTCATTCTGGGGAACACTTGGGTATGACACAGCAAACACATTGGTCCACACCTCTCACCACTCATTACTGTGATATGGACTATTTTCTCAGATGTTATATTGCTCAGACTTCCACTTTACCTGGGGAATACACTAGTTCATCTTGAACAGCTTTACCGGGAGAACAGAGTCCAACCTCCAACCCAGGAGCCATGACTGGCTAACAAGCACTGACGTTAACACAGACGGCCCATTGGTTCAGCTATGGATCTCAACCAAATGAAGATTCCTCCACTGAGCTCTCTATTGGCTGCTGGGATGGTGTGCTGGCACAGAGCACATCTAAAGAGCAAACGGCCTACAGAAAAGAGAATGGCAGATTTTCTGTAAGCCTGTGGCATAGCAACAGAAGAGACACTGGGAGGTGGGGAGGGAAGGCAGGAGGGGTGTTCTATGTTCCATACACAGAACAACCATTTACATGAATCACATCCAAAAAGACAACTACAATGCAAGGAGAGGTGGTGAGGATGGGATTATAGGAGACCAGAGGAGGACAGGACAATGGGGAGTTGAGGAGAAGCGGGACTGAAGGGGTGGGGAGACGGGAGAAAAAGGGGAAAGAGAAGGAACGAGGGTTAAGGCAAGGTGAGAGGAGGACAGGGGAGGAGAATCCAGGAGATGTGGTGAGAGGGAAGACGTGGAGAGGGGAGACAAGACTAGATGAGGGTACAGCATTGCCCCACACAGAGACCCAGCCTGACATCATCTTCCTCTCTGTAGAAGATAAGGCTTTAGGCTGGGCACCACGGCCTGCACACATTACAGGTAATACAGAACTCTGTGTCCCACTGAAAAACAAGCTGCACACGGACCATTCTTTTTGTTATTTGGGGCCAATTTAGCAAGCTGTGCTCCGTGGGATCACTTTCCTTGTGATGCTCCCATCCATCTGAAATAGAAATAAATGAAGAAAGAAAGAAAGAAACGAAGAAAGAAAGAAAGAAAGGTTGACGATCAGCGTCTAACATGCAGTGAAAACCCCTCCCGGGGTGCAGAGAGAAGTGCATAACTTTGAATTAAAATGCCCCATGAGATCTACTGCAGTATTAATGGGAGCATTATGTAAATGCTCAGATAATTACTGTCTTTAAGAATGCATTAGCTGATCTGGAGTCAGTTGGTAAAGTGACAGTATGCTGTTATAGAGACAGTACTTAGTTATTAAGGGCACTGAGTGGCATGGTGCTAGAAGTGAGTTATGGAGTTTGAGCTGAGTTCCACACAGTCTCTGGAACAGTGTCTGTATGAGAGAGACGAGGGCAGCGGTGGTTAAGTCAGGGAAACATGTCCTAAAATAGACTGTGTAAAGGTTGGGCTGTGATGAGGTTAGGTAAGGGGAAGGTAGACAAAAACATTTAAAAAACTAGGATTGAAAAAATCAAATGATTGAACTCAAGCAACTCAAGCGCCCATTGATTTGATTTGATTTATACAAAATGCTTTGAATTTAACTGTTTCTGACAATTTCTGACCACGGAGTAATTCATTTACACCCACGCCTACCTCTGTAGAAAAGCACTTAGCTGGACATGCAATCAACGTGGAAAACACCTCTGTCAGAGGCAGCTCACTATTAGGTCAATAAGGGCTGAAGGTTAGTATGGGCAGAGGGACAGAGGAGTGGAGTGATGAGGGATAGAGGAGTGGAGTGATGAGGGACAGAGGAGTGGAGTGATGAGGGATAGAGGAGTGATGAGGGATGGAGGAGTGGAGTGATGAGGGATGGAGGAGTGGAGTGATGAGGGATAGAGGAGTGGAGTGATGAGGGATAGAGGAGTGATGAGGGATAGAGGAGTGGAGTGATGAGGGATAGAGGTATGGAGTGATGAGGGATAGAGGAGTGGAGTGATGAGGGATGGAGGAGTGGAGTGATGAGGGATGGAGGAGTGGAGTGATGAGGGACAGAGGAGTGGAGTGATGAGGGATGGAGGAGTGATGAGGGATAGAGGAGTGGAGTGATGAGGGATGGAGGAGTGGAGTGATGAGGGATGGAGGAGTGGAGTGATGAGGGATAGAGGAGTGATGAGGTATAGAGGAGTCATGAGGGATAGAGGAGTGGAGTGATGAGGGATAGAGGAGTGGAGTGATGAGGGATGGAGGAGTGGAGTGATGAGGGATAGACGAGTGGAGTGATGAGGGATAAAGGCGTGATGAGGTATAGAGGAGTGATGAGGGATAGAGGAGTGGAGTGATGAGGGATAGAGGAGTGATGAGGGATGGAGGAGTGGAGTGATGAGGGATGGAGGAGTGGAGTGATGAGGGATAGAGGAGTGGAGTGATGAGGGATAGAGGAGTGATGAGGGATAGAGGAGTGGAGTGATGAGGGATAGAGTAGTGGAGTGATGAGGGATAGAGGTATGGAGTGATGAGGGATAGAGGAGTGGAGTGATGAGGGATGGAGGAGTGGAGTGATGAGGGATGGAGGAGTGGAGTGATGAGGGACAGAGGAGTGGAGTGATGAGGGATGGAGGAGTGATGAGGGATAGAGGAGTGGAGTGATGAGGGATGGAGGAGTGGAGTGATGAGGGATGGAGGAGTGGAGTGATGAGGGATAGAGGAGTGATGAGGTATAGAGGAGTCATGAGGGATAGAGGAGTGGAGTGATGAGGGATAGAGGAGTGGAGTGATGAGGGATGGAGGAGTGGAGTGATGAGGGATAGACGAGTGGAGGTGATGAGGGATAAAGGCGTGATGAGGTATAGAGGAGTGATGAGGGATAGAGGAGTGGAGTGATGAGGGATAGAGGAGTGGAGTGATGAGGGATAGAGGAGTGGAGTGATGAAGGATGGAGGAGTGGAGTGATGAGGGATAGGGGAGTGATGAGGTATAGAGGAGTGATGAGGGATAGAGGAGTGGAGTGATGAGGGATAGAGGAGTGGAGTGATGAGGGATAGAGGACTGATGAGGGATATAGTAGTGGAGTGATGAGGGATAGAGGAGTGGAGTGATGAGGGATAGAGGAGTGGAGTGATGAGGGATAGAGGAGTGGAGTGATGAAGGATGGAGGAGTGGAGTGATGAGGGATAGGGGAGTGATGAGGTATAGAGGAGTGATGAGGGATAGAGGCGTGGAGTGATGAGGGATAGAGGAGTGGAGTGATGAGGGATGGAGGAGTGGAGTGATGAGGGATAGAGGACTGATGAGGGATAGAGGAGTGGAGTGATGAGGGATGGAGGAGTGGAGTGATGAGGGACAGAGGAGTGGAGTGATGAGGGACAGAGGAGTGGAGTGATGAGGGACAGAGGAGTGGAGTGATGAGGGATAGAGGAGTGGAGTGATGAGGGATAGAGGAGTGATGAGGGATAGAGGAGTGGAGTGATGAGGGATAGAGGAGTGGAGTGATGAGGGATAGAGGTATGGAGTGATGAGGGATAGAGGAGTGGAGTGATGAGGGATGGAGGAGTGGAGTGATGAGGGACAGAGGAGTGGAAGTGACGAGGGATGGAGGAGTGATGAGGGATAGAGGAGTGGAGTGATGAGGGATGGAGGAGTGGAGTGATGAGGGATGGAGGAGTGGAGGTGATGAGGGATAGAGGAGTGATGAGGTATAGAGGAGTCATGAGGGATAGAGGAGTGGAGTGATGAGGGATAGAGGAGTGGAGTGATGAGGGATGGAGGAGTGGAGTGATGAGGGATAGACGAGTGGAGTGATGAGGGATAAAGGCGTGATGAGGTATAGAGGAGTGATGAGGGATAGAGGAGTGGAGTGATGAGGGATAGAGGAGTGGAGTGATGAGGGATAGAGGAGTGGAGTGATGAGGGATAGAGGAGTGGAGTGATGAAGGATGGAGGAGTGGAGTGATGAGGGATAGGGGAGTGATGAGGTATAGAGGAGTGATGAGGGATAGAGGAGTGGAGTGATGAGGGATAGAGGAGTGGAGTGATGAGGGATAGAGGACTGATGAGGGATATAGTAGTGGAGTGATGAGGGATAGAGGAGTGGAGTGATGAGGGATAGAGGAGTGGAGTGATGAGGGATAGAGGAGTGGAGTGATGAAGGATGGAGGAGTGGAGTGATGAGGGATAGGGGAGTGATGAGGTATAGAGGAGTGATGAGGGATAGAGGCGTGGAGTGATGAGGGATAGAGGAGTGGAGTGATGAGGGATGGAGGAGTGGAGTGATGAGGGATAGAGGACTGATGAGGGATAGAGGAGTGGAGTGATGAGGGATGGAGGAGTGGAGTGATGAGGGACAGAGGAGTGGAGTGATGAGGGACAGAGGAGTGGAGTGATGAGGGACAGAGGAGTGGAGTGATGAGGGATAGAGGAGTGGAGTGATGAGGGATAGAGGAGTGATGAGGGATAGAGGAGTGGAGTGATGAGGGATAGAGGAGTGGAGTGATGAGGGATAGAGGAGTGGAGTGATGAGGGATAGAGGAGTGGAGTGATGAGGGACAGAGGAGTGGAGTGATGAGGGATAAAGGAGTGGAGTGATGAGGGATAGAGGAGTGGACTGATGAGGGATAGAAGAGTGGAGTGATGAGGGATGGAGGAGTGGAGTGATGAGGGACAGAGGAGTGGAGTGATGAGGGACAGAGGAGTGGAGTGATGAGGGATAGAGGAGTGGAGTGATGAGGGATAGAGTAGTGATGAGGGATAGAGGAGTGGAGTGATGAGGGATAGAGGAGTGGAGTGATGAGGGATAGAGGAGTGGAGTGATGGGGGACAGAGGAGTGGAGTGATGAGGGATAGAGGAGTGGAGTGGTGAGGGATGGAGGAGTGGATTGATGAGGGATAGAGGAGTGATGAGGTATAGAGGAGTGATGAGGGATAGAGGAGTGGAGTGATGAGGGATAGAGGAGTGGAGTGATGAGGGATAGAGGAGTGGAGTGATGAGGGATGGAGGAGTGGAGTGATTAGGGATAGAGGAGTGATGAGGTATAGAGGAGTGATGAGGGATAGAGGAGTGGAGTGATAAGGGATAGAGGAGTGGAGTGATGAGGGATAGAGAAGTGGAGTGATGAGGGATAGAGGAGTGGAGTGATGAGGGATGGAGGAGTGGAGTGATGAGGGATGGCGGAGTGGAGTGATGAGGGATAGAGTGGAGTGATGAGGGATAGAGGAGTGATGAGGTATAGAGGAGTGATGAGGGTTAGAGGAGTGGAGTGATGAGGGATAGAGGAGTGGAGTGATGAGGGATGGAGGAGTAGAGCGATGAGGGATAGAGGAGTGATGAGGTATAGAGGAGTGGAGTGATGAGCGATAGAGGAGTGGAGTGATGAGGGATGGAGGAGTGGAGTGATGAAGGATGGAGGAGTGGAGTGATGAGGGATAGAGGAGTGGAGTGATGAGGGATAGAGGAGTGGAGTGATGAGGGATAGAGGAGTGGAGTGATGAGGGATAGAGGAGTGATGAGGGATAGAGGAGTGGAGTGATGAGGGATGGAGGAGTGGAGTGATGAGGGATAGAGGAGTGATGAGGGATAGAGGAGTGGAGTGATGAGAGATAGAGGAGTGGAGTGATGAGGGATGGAGGAGTGGAGTGATGAGGGATAGAGGAGTGGAGTGATGAGGGATAGAGGAGTGGAGTGATGAGGGATAGAGGAGTGATGAGGGATAGAGGAGTGGAGTGATGAGAGATAGAGGAGTGGAGTGATGAGGGATGGAGGAGTGGAGTGATGAGGGATAGAGGAGTGGAGTGATGAGGGATGGAGGAGTGAGTGATGAGGGATAGAGGAGTGGAGTGATGAGGGATGGAGGAGTAGAGCGATGAGGGATAGAGGAGTGATGAGGTATAGAGGAGTGGAGTGATGAGCGATAGAGGAGTGGAGTGATGAGGGATGGAGGAGTGGAGTGATGAAGGATGGAGGAGTGGAGTGATGAGGGATAGAGGAGTGGAGTGATGAGGGATAGAGGAGTGGAGTGATGAGGGATAGAGGAGTGGAGTGATGAGGGATAGAGGAGTGATGAGGGATAGAGGAGTGGAGTGATGAGGGATGGAGGAGTGGAGTGATGAGGGATAGAGGAGTGATGAGGGATAGAGGAGTGGAGTGATGAGAGATAGAGGAGTGGAGTGATGAGGGATGGAGGAGTGAGTGATGAGGGATAGAGGAGTGGAGTGATGAGGGATAGAGGAGTGGAGTGATGAGGGATAGAGGAGTGATGAGGGATAGAGGAGTGGAGTGATGAGAGATAGAGGAGTGGAGTGATGAGGGATGGAGGAGTGGAGTGATGAGGGATAGAGGAGTGGAGTGATGAGGGATAGAGGAGTGGAGTGATGAGGGATAGGGGAGTGGAGTGATGGAGGGATAGAGGGATAGAAGGGTGAAGTGATGTCGGGTGGAGTGATGGAGGGATATACGAGTGGAGTGATGGAGGGATAGAGCAGTGGGGTGATGGAGGGATAGAGGAGTGGAGTGATGGAGGGATAGACGAGTGGAGTGATGGAGGGATAGACGAGTGGAGTGATGGAGGGATAGAGGAGTGGAGTGATGGAGGGATAGAGGAGTGGAGTGATGGAGGGATAAAGGGGTGGAATGATAGAGGGATAGAGGGGTGTATTGTTGGAGGGATAGAGGGGTGGAGTGATGGGAAGGGAAACTGAGGAGGTTATGGAAAGTGGACTATTACCTCTACCCTGGGAAAGAGAGGGAGAAAGAGAGTTAGAGATTCTGTACAACATTTTATTTATTAAACTGCTAATAAAGTTTACTGCTCTCACTTAGTCAGTGTCACTCACACAGTCTCTCTCTGTCTTTCTCTCACTTGCCCGCCAGGCTGCTCACTCACTCAGGTTGTCAAGGTCTCACTCAATCTATCATTCATACTTTTCTTCATAAACACTTCGAAAATGTTCAGAACAGGTAATATGTCTACAGTTGATCCAAACAGGTAATATGTCTACAGTTGTTCAGAACAGAACATGTCTACAGTTGATCAGAACAGGTAATATGTCTACAGTTGATCAGAACATGTAATATGTCTACAGTTGATCAGAACATGTAATATGTCTACAGTTGATCAGAACAGAACAGGTTATATGTCTACAGTTGATCAGAACAGGTAATATGTCTACAGTTGATCAGAACAGGTAATATGTCTACAGTTGATCAGAACAGGTAATATGTCTACAGTTGATCAGAACATGTAATATGTCTACAGTTGTTCAGAACAGGTAATATGTCTACAGTTGATCAGAACAGGTAATATGTCTACAGTTGATCAGAACATGTAATATGTCTACAGTTGATCAGAACAGGTAATATGTCTACAGTTGATCAGAACAGGTAATATGTCTACAGTTGATCAGAACATGTAATATGTCTACAGTTGATCAGAACAGGTAATATGTCTACAGTTGATCAGAACATGTAATATGTCTACAGTTGATCAGAACAGGTAATATGTCTACAGTTGATCAGAACAGGTAATATGTCTACAGTTGTTCAGAACAGAACATGTCTACAGTTGATCAGAACAGGTAATATGTCTACAGTTGATCAGAACAGGTAATATGTCTACAGTTGATCAGAACAGGTAATATGTCTACAGTTGATCAGAACAGGTAATATGTCTACAGTTGATCAGAACAGGTAATATGTCTACAGTTGATCAGAAGAGGTAATATGTCTACAGTTGTTCAGAACAGGTAATATGTCTACAGTTGATCAGAACAGGTAATATGTCTACAGTTGATGAGAACAGGTAATATGTCTACAGTTGATCAGAACATGTATATGTCTACAGTTGATCAGAACAGGTAATATGTCTACAGTTGATCAGAACAGGTAATATGTCTACAGTTGATCAGAACATGTAATATGTTTACAGTTGATCAGAACAGGTAATATGTCTACAGTTGTGTTATTACTGTTACTGCTAGAATGCTTTCCAGTCTCTGAATGTCTTGGCTGGGATTCAGTCAAGATATTTTTTGAGTTTTTATAATTAGTGGATATTGGCCTAATTCTGCCCTGCATGCATTGTTTGTAGTTTTCCTCTGGACATGTAGGAGAATCTTACAGAACTCTGCATGCAGGGTTTCAATGGGGTGTTTGTCCCATTTGATTGTCACGGTTGTTAGGATAGACGGACCAAGGCGCAGTGTGATTGGAGTTCCACATTTTTATTTTGGTGAAACTTCAACAAACCATAAAACAACCAATGACCAAGAAGTACCGTAGTGCTACATGCACTCACTCTAAACAATATCCCACAAAGCAGGTGGGAGAAAAAAGCTTCCTAAATATGATCCCCAATTAGAGGCAACAATTACCAGTTTCCTCTAATTGGGAACCATACAACCCAGCCACATAGAAAATCAATGACTAGAACACCCCCCTAGTCACGACATTGATGACATTGATGAAATCTTGTTTTGCAAGTGGACCCCACACCTCACTGCCATAAAGAGCAATTGCTTCAATGACATATTCAATTCGTTTTAGCCAAATTGTAATAGGTATTTCAATTTGAATTTGCGTTTTAATGGCGTAGAATGTCCTGCGTGCTTTCTCTCTCAGTTCATTCACTGCCTCATTAAGGTGTCCAGTTGAGCTTATTTTTAAACCTAAGTAATTGTAGTGTGTGCAGTACTCTATATATTTTGTACCAATTGAGAACTTTGGTCTAATTCCCTGAGATCTGGATCTTCTCTGGAAAATCATTATTTTAGTATTTTTGGGGTTTACTGCCAGGGCCCAGGTCTGGCAGTACGGCTCTAGTAGGTCCAGGCTCTGCTGTAGGCCATGTACTGTGGGTGACAGCAGGCATAGGTCATCTGTGAAGAGTAAGCATTTAACTTCTGAGTTGTGGAGACTAACACCAGGGGCTGAGGATTTTTCTAGAATAGTAAATATTGAAGAGTGCAGGGCTCAGATTGCAACCCTGATGAGAGCCCCGCCCCTGGTTAAAGAATTCTGTTTTTTTCTTGCCAATTTTAATGCTGCACGTATTGCCAGTATACATTAATTTAATTATGACATATGTTTTACCCCCTACACCACTTTCAATAACTTTGTAGAACAGTCCTGTATGCCAAATAGAATCAAATGCTTTTTGGTAATCGATAAAGCAAGTGTATATTTTGGTATTCTCTCTCTCTCTCTCTCTCTCTCTCTCTCTCTCTCTCTCTCTCACTCTCACTCACTCACTCACTCACTCACTCACTCACTCACTCACTCACTCTGTGTGTCTGTCTGTCTGTCACACCCTGACCATAGCTTGCTTTGTATGTTTCTATGTTTTGTTTGGTCAGGATGTGATCTGAGTGGGCATTCTATGTTGTGTCTAGTTTGTCTATTCCTATGTTTGGCCTGATATGGTTCTCAATCAGAGGCAGGTGTTAGTTATTGTCTCTGAATGGAACAATATTTAGGTAGCCTGTTTTGTGTTGTGTTTTTGTGGGTGGTTGTCTCCTGTGTCAGTGTTTGTACCACACGGGACTGTTTCGGGTTTTCACGTTTTGTAGTTTATTCATGTATAGTTTCATTATTAAAGAACCATGAATTATAACCACGCTGGTCCGCCTCTCCTTCCCAGGAAGAATACCATTACACTGCCTGTCTCTCTCTGCCCCTCTCTCTCTTTTTCTCTCTCTCACTGGACTAGAGAGTACTGGTCTCTCTATTGATCAGTAGGATGCTGTCTGGACTACAGTGTGCTGGTCTCTCTGGACTACAGTGTGCTGGTCTCTCCTTTAATCAGTCGGATGATGTCTGGACTACAGTGTGCTGGTCTCTCCTTTAATCAGTAGGATGCTCCTTTAATCAGTAGGATGCTGGCCCCCTCCCAGTTAGGGGGAGTGATGAGCTCTACAGCAGACTCAATCGCTGGTTGAAAACTGTTTTCTGCCCCTCACAAAAGTTAGAATTTGTAGATAATTGGCCCTCTTTCTGGGACTCACCCACAAACAGGACCAAGCCTGACCTGCTGAGGAGTGACGGACTCCATCCTAGCTGGAGGGGTGCTCTCATCTTATCTACCAACATAGACAGGGCTCTAACTCCTCTAGCTCCACAATGAAATAGGGTGCAGGCCAGGCAGCAGGCTGTTAGCCAGCCTGCCAGCATAGTGGAGTCTGCCATTAGCACAGTCAGTGTAGTCAGCTCAGCTATCACCATTGAGACCGTGTCTGTGCCTCGACCTAGGTTGGGCAAAACTAAACATGGCGGTGTTCGCCTTAGCAATCTCACTAGGATAAAGACCACCTCCATTCCTGTCATTACTGAAAGAGATCATGATACCTCACATCTCAAAATAGGGCTACTTAATGTTAGATCCCTTACTTCAAAGGCAATTATAGTCAATGAACTAATCACTGATCATAATCTTGATGTGATTGGCCTGACTGAAACATGGCTTAAGCCTGATGAATTTACTGTTTTAATGAGGCCTCACCTCCTGGCTACACTAGTGACCATATCCCCCGTGCATCCCGCAAAGGCGGAGGTGTTGCTAACATTTACGATAGCAAATTTCAATTTACAAAAAAAAAAAGACATTTTCGTCTTTTGAGCTTCTAGTCATGAAATCTATGCAGCCTACTCAGTCACTTTTTATAGCTACTGTTTACAGGCCTCCTGGGCCATATACAGCGTTTCTCACTGAGTTCCCTGAATTCCTATCGGACCTTGTAGTCATAGCAGATAATATTCTAATCTTTGGTGACTTTAATATTCACATGGAAAAGTCCACAGACCCACTCCAAAAGGCTTTCGGAGCCATCATCGACTCAGTGGGTTTTGTCCAACATGTCTCTGGACCCACTCACTGTCACAGTCATACGCTGGACCTAGTTTTGTCCCATGGAATAAATGTGGTGGATCTTAATGTTTTTCCTCATAATCCTGGACTATCGGACCACCATTTTATTACGTTTGCAATTGCAACAAATAATCTGCTTAGACCCCAACCAAGGAACATCAAAAGTCGTGCTATAAATTCACAGACAACACAAAGATTCCTTGATGCCCTTCCAGACTCCCTCTGCCTACCCAAGGACGCCAGAGGACAAAAATCAGTTAACCACCTAACTGAGGATCTCAATTTAACCTTGCGCAATACCCTAGATGCAGTTGCACCCCTAAAAACTAAAAAAATGTCTCATAAGAAACTAGCTCCCTGGTACACAGAAAATAGCCGAGCTCTGAAGCAAGCTTCCAGAAAATTGGAACGGAAATGGCGCCACACCAAACTGGAAGTCTTCCGACTAGCTTGGAAGGACGGTACCGTGCAGTACCGTAGAGCCCTTACTGCTGCTCGATCATCCTATTTTTCTAACTTAATTGAGGAAAATAAGAACAATCCGAAATTCCTTTTTAATACTGTCGCAAAGCTAACTAAAAAGCAGCATTCCCCAAGAGAGGATGACTTTCACTTTAGCAGTGATAAATTCATGAACTTCTTTGAGGAAAAGATTATGATTATTAGAAAGCAAATTACGGACTCCTCTTTAAACCTGCGTATTCCTCCAAACCTCAGTTGTCCTGAGTCTGCACAACTCTGCCAGGACCTAGGATCAAGAGAGACGCTCAAGTGTTTTAGTACTATATCTCTTGACACAATGATGAAAATAATCATGGCCTCTAAACCTTCAAGCTGCATACTGGACCCTATTCCAACTAAACTACTGAAAGAGCTGCTTCCTGTGCTTGGCCCTCCTATGTTGAACATAATAAACGGCTCTCTATCCACTGGATGTGTACCAAACTCACTAAAAGTGGCAGTAATAAAGCCTCTCTTGAAAAAGCCAAACCTTGACCCAGAAAATATAAAAAACTATCGGCCTATATCGAATCTTCCATTCCTCTCAAAATTTTTAGAGAAGGCTGTTGCGCAGCAACTCACTGCCTTCCTGAAGACAAACAATGTATACGAAATGCTTCAGTCTGGTTTTAGACCCCATCATAGCACTGAGACGGCACTTGTGAAGGTGGTAAATGACATTTTAATGGCATCGGACCGAGGCTCTGCATCTGTCCTCGTGCTCCTAGTCCTTAGTGCTGCTTTTGATACCATCGATCACCACATTCTTTTGGAGAGATTGGAAACCCAAATTGGTCTACACGGACATGTTCTGGCCTGGTTTAGATCTTATCTGTCGGAAAGATATCAGTTTGTCTCTGTGAATGGTTTGTCCTCTGACAAATCAACTGTAAATTTCGGTGTTCCTCAAGGTTCCGTTTTAGGACCACTATTGTTTTCACTATATATTTTACCTCTTGGGGATGTTATTCGAAAACATAATGTAAACTTTCACTGCTATGCGGATGACACACAGCTGTACATTTCAATGAAACATGGTGAAGCCCCAAAATTGCCCTCGCTAGAAGCATGTGTTTCAGACATAAGGAAGTGGATGGCTGCAAACGTTCTACTATTAAACTCGGACAAAACAGAGATGCTTGTTCTAGGTCCCAAGAAACAAAGAGATCTTCTGTTGAATCTGACAATTAATCTTAATGGTTGTACAGTCGTCTCAAATAAAACTGTGAAGGACCTCGGCGTTACTCTGGACCCTGATCTCTCTTTTGAAGAACATATCAAGACCATTTCGAGGACAGCTTTTTTCCATCTACGTAACATTGCAAAAATCAGAAACTTTCTGTCCAAAAATGATGCAGAAAAATTAATCCATGCTTTTGTCACTTCTAGGTTAGACTACTGCAATGCTCTATTTTCCGGCTACCCGGATAAAGCACTAAATAAACTTCAGTTAGTGCTAAATACGGCTGCTAGAATCCTGACTAGAACCAAAAATTTGATCATATTACTCCAGTGCTAGCCTCTCTACACTGGCTTCCTGTCAAAGCAAGGGCTGATTTCAAGGTTTTACTGCTAACCTACAAAGCATTACATGGGCTTGCTCCTACCTATCTCTCTGATTTGGTCCTGCCGTACATACCTACACGTACGCTACGGTCACAAGACGCAGGCCTCCTAATTGTCCCTAGAATTTCTAAGCAAACAGCTGGAGGCAGGGCTTTCTCCTATAGAGCTCCATTTTTATGGAACGGTCTGCCTACCCATGTCAGAGACGCAAACTCGGTCTCAACCTTTAAGTCTTTACTGAAGACTCATCTCTTCAGTGGGTCATATGATTGAGTGTAGTCTGGCCCAGGAGTGGGAAGGTGAACGGAAAGGCTCTGGAGCAACGAACCGCCCTTGCTGTCTCTGCCTGGCCGGTTCCCCTCTTTCCACTGGGATTCTCTGCCTCTGACCCTATTACAGGGGCTGAGTCACTGGCTTGCTGGGGCTCTCTCATGCCGTCCCTGGAGGGGGTGCGTCACCTGAGTGGGTTGATTCACTGTTGTGGTCATCCTGTCTGGGTTGGCGCCCCCCCTTGGGTTGGGCCGTGGCGGAGATCTTTGTGGGCTATACTCAGCCTTGTCTCAGGATGGTAAGTTGGTGGTTGAAGATATCCCTCGAGTGGTGTGGGGGCTGTGCTTTGGCAAAGTGGGTGGGGTTATATCCTTCCTGTTTGGCCCTGTCCGGGGGTGTCCTCGGATGGGGCCACAGTGTCTCCTGACCCCTCCTGTCTCAGCCTCCAGTATTTATGCTGCAGTAGTTTATGTGTCGGGGGGCTGGGGTCAGTTTGTTATATCTGGAGTACTTCTCCTGTCCTATTCGGTGTCCTGTGTGAATCTAAGTGTGCGTTCTCTAATTCTCTCCTTCTCTCTTTCTTTCTCTCTCTCGGAGGACCTGAGCCCTAGGACCATGCCCCAGGACTACCTGACATGATGACTCCTTGCTGTCCCCAGTCCACCTGGCCATGCTGCTGTTCCAGTTTCAACTGACCTGAGCCCTAGGACCATGCCCCAGGACTACCTGACATGATGACTCCTTGCTGTCCCCAGTCCACCTGGCCATGCTGCTGCTCCAGTTTCAACTTCCACCTGACTGTGCTGCTGCTCCAGTTTCAACTGTTCTGCCTTATTATTATTCGACCATGCTGGTCATTTATGAACATTTGAACATCTTGGCCATGTTCTGTTATAATCTCCACCCGGCACAGCCAGAAGAGGACTGGCCACCCCACATAGCCTGGTTCCTCTCTAGGTTTCTTCCTAGGTATTGGCCTTTCTAGGGAGTTTTTCCTAGCCACCGTGCTTCTACACCTGCATTGCTTGCTGTTTCGGGTTTTAGGCTGGGTTTCTGTACAGCACTTTGAGATATCAGCTGATGTACGAAGGGCTATATAAATAAATTTGATTTGATTTGATTTGATTTGATGCTGTCTGGACTACAGTGTGCTGGTCTCTCTGGACTACAGTGTGCTGGTCTCTCCTTTAATCAGTCGGATGATGTCTGGACTACAGTGTGCTGGTCTCTGGACTACAGTGTGCTGGTCTCTCCTTTAATCAGTCGGATGATGTCTGGACTACAGCGTGCTGGTCTCTCTGGACTACAGTGTGCTGGTCTCCTTTAATCAGTATGACGTTGTCTGGACTACGGTGTACTGGTCTCTCCTTTAATCAGTAGGATGCTGTCTGGACTACAGTGTACTGGTCTCTCCTTTAATCAGTAGGATGCTGTCTGGACTACAGTGTACTGGTCTCTCCTATAATCAGTAGGATGCTGTCTGGAGAACAGTGTACTGGTCTGTCCTTTAATCAGTAGGATGCTGTCTGGACTACAGTGTACTGGTCTCTTGATGGTCTTCTTATCCGGTTGGGTGCCCTCAGGCAGGGTGAGAAACTTGACTAGAAAATAGTGTGACCTATAACATTGGGAGAATCACAAGATAGAAACAGTAGTAAGTCTGTTTTATATTGACAAGGCCGGAGAGATACCATGACATACGTTGCTGACTTGTGCCACTGCTTTGTCACTGAGATAATATACACTGCTCAAAAAAATAAAGGGAACACTTAAACAACACAATGTAACTCCAAGTCAATCACACTTCTGTGAAATCAAACTGTCCACTTAGGAAGCAACACTGATTGACAATACATTTCACATGCTGTTGTGCAAATGGATTAGATAACAGGTGGAAATTATAGGCAATTAGCAAGACACCCCCAATAAAGGAGTGGTTCTGCAGGTGATAACCACAGACCACTTCTCAGTTCCTATGCTTCCTGACTGATGTTTTGGTCACTTTTGAATGCTGGCGGTGCTTTCACTCTAGTGGTAGCATGAGACGGAGTCTACAACCCACACAAGTGGCTCAGATAGTGCAGCTCATCCAGGATGGCACATCAATGTGAGCTGTGGCAAGAAGGTTTGCTGTGTCTGTCAGCGTAGTGTCCAGAGCATGGAGGCGCTACCAGGAGACAGGCCAGTACATCAGGAGACGTGGAGGAGGCCGTAGGAGGGCAACAACCCAGCAGCAGGACCACTACCTCCGCCTTTGTGCAAGGAGGAGCAGTAGGAGCACTGCCAGAGCCCTGCAAAATGACCTCCAGCAGGCCACAAATGTGCATGTGTCTGCTCAAACAGTCAGAAACAGACTCCATGAGGGTGGTATGAGGGCCCAACGTCCACATGTGGGGGTTGTGCTTACAGCCCAACACCGTGCAGGACGTTTGGCATTTGCCAGAGAACACCAAGATTGGCAAATTCGCCACTGGCGCCCTGTGCTCTTCACAGATGAAATCAGGTTCACACTGAGCACATGTGACAGATATGACAGTCTGGAGACGCCGTGGAGAACGTTCTGCTGCCTGCAACATCCTCCAGCATGACCGGTTTGGCGGTGGGTCAGTCATGGTGTGGGGTGGCATTTCTTTGGGGGGCCGCACAGCCCTCCATGTACTCGCCAGAGGTAGCCTGACTGCCATTAGGTATCGAGATGAGATCCTCAGACCCCTTGTGAGACCATATGTTGGTGCGGTTGGCCCTGGGTTCCTCCTAATGCAAGACAATGCTAGACCTCATGTGGCTGGAGTGTGTCAGCAGTTCCTGCAAGAGGAAGGCATTGATGCAATGGACTAGCCCGCCCGTTCCCCAGATCTGAATCCAAGTGAGCACATCTGGGACATCATGTCTCGCTCCATCCACCAACGCCACGTTGCACCACAGACTGTCCAGGAGTTGGCAGATGCTTTAGTCCAGGTCTGGGAAGAGATCCCTCAGGAGACCATCCGCCACCTCATCAGGAGCATGCCCAGGCATTGTAGGGAGGTCATACAGGCACGTGGAGGCCACACACACTACTGAGCCTCAGCCTCATTTTGACTTGTTTTAAGGACATTACATCAAAGTTGGATCAGCCTGTAGTGTGGTTTTCCACTTTAATTTTGAGTGTGACTCCAAATCCAGACCTCCATGGGTTGATAAATTTGATTTCCATTGATCATTTTTGTGTGATTTTGTTGTCAGCACATTCAACTATGTAAAGAAAAAAGTATTTAATAAGAATATTTCATTCATTCAGATCTAGGATGTGTTATTTTAGTGTTCCCTTTATTTTTTTGAGCAGTGTATAACATCTTCATCAGCAACAGAAACAACAGTCAACCCGAACATTGTGGGAGAGTGTAGTATGACAGAGACAGGGTTCGGATGATTGTTGGGTTCAAGTTGGTGGTAAAGACCTGTGTGGGTGCCAGACCAGCATGAGGGCAGGTTGTGTGTGTGTATGCGAGTGTTCGTGTGTGTAATGATGATGAAAGGGAGAATGGATTGTGGAGGCGGGTTACTGGGGAACATAAACAAACCACAATGCTGACTCTGTCTCCATTTTAGCTCCACTGTGTGACTCATTACAACACTCCTCACTGTCCACCCCTCACCTCTCCTCTGTTTTCTCTCCATCTCTACAATCACTACGCCATGGAAGGTCACTATGTGTGTAGTGCACTCTGATACAAGATCGAAGCTGGATATGACCAGGGATGTCACCTCCATGGTTGCATTTCATTCCATGAAGACGTTCCCTCTCCTCTGTCCTCCTTCACTTACCTTCATGGATCTGAGACAACTGGGTGTAAGAAACAGCTCCGCCTAGTGTCCGTCATAAACTAGGGCAGAGGGGAGGAACTTTTCCGTAGAATGAAACACAACACAGTACACATGACTCTCCCCAACCCCCTCCATTCCC
The DNA here is from genome assembly GCF_002021735.2 of Oncorhynchus kisutch. Taxonomy (NCBI): domain Eukaryota; kingdom Metazoa; phylum Chordata; class Actinopteri; order Salmoniformes; family Salmonidae; genus Oncorhynchus; species Oncorhynchus kisutch. The sequence continues at coordinate 27,835 of NW_022263761.1, forward strand.
CATTACTGTGTCCCAAATGGCACCCCATTCCCTGTATAGTTGACTACTTTTGACTGGAGCCCTAGTTCACTACCATTTGGGACACAAGTCATGTCTTCAGGTTCAGGGCAGTTACACCAGGTTGGCTGTGTGGCACGGCATGGGTTACATTGGGGCAGAGCCCGCCAGGGAAGGATTGTCTTGGCTGTGTGGCACAGCATGGGTTACGATGGGGCAGAGTCCGCCAGGGAAGGATTGTCTTGGCTGTGTGGCACGGCATGGGTTACGTTGGGGCAGAGTCCGCCAGGGAAGGATTGTCTTGGCTGTGTGGCACGGCATGGGTTACGTTGGGGCAGAGTCCGCCAGGTAAGGATTGTCTTGGCTGTGTGGCACGGCATGGGTTACGTTGGGGCAGAGTCTGCCAGGGAAGGATTGTCTTGGCTGTGTGGCACAGCATGGGTTACGGTGGGGCAGGGTCCGCCAGGGAAGGATTGTCTTGGCTGTGTGGCACGGTATGGGTTACGTTGGGGCAGAGTCCGCCAGGGAAGGATTGTCTTGGCTGTGTGGCACGGCATGGGTTACGGTGGGGCAGAGTCCGCCAGGGAAGGATTGTCTTGGCTGTGTGACACGGCATGGGTTACGTTGGGGCAGAGTCCGCCAGGGAAGGATTGTCTTGGCTGTGTCCTGACCCATTAAGCTGTAATCAGATCCAGTCCCTCTCGTGCTGGAGTGTGAGAAGGCTCTTACAGCAGAATGAGACACCTCTGACACACACACACGCACGCACTCAAACACGTAGGCACAGACACACACACACACACACACACACACACACACACACACACACACACACACACACACACACACACACACCACACACACACACACACACACACACACACACACACACACACATACACACACACACACACACACACACACACACACACACACACACACACACACACACACACACACACACACACACACACCCTTTTCACTCCTGTTCAAAAATATGTGGAGGCTTGGAGGCAACTACTTATTTATGCTCTATAATGTGAACCCCCAGGAGAATCCCCTCACACCCCCTCTCACCTCCCATGGATGTCTACCTTTAAAGAGCCAGTAGTCCATTAGGGAGACACAGCAGACCGGTGAGGCAGAGCCAGTAGTCCATTAGGGAGACACAGCAGACCGGTGAGGAAGAGCCAGTAGTCCATTAGAGAGACACAGCAGAGTGGTGAGGCAGAGCCAGTAGGCCATTAGAGAGACACAGCAGAGTGGTAAGGCAGAGCCAGTAGTCCATTAGAGAGACACAGCAGAGTGGTGAGGCAGAGCCAGTAGTCCATTAGAGAGACACAGCAGAGTGGTGAGGCAGAGCCAGTAGTCCATTAGGGACACACAGCAGAGTGGTGAGAAAGAGCCAGTAGTCCATTAGAGAGACACAGCAGAGTGGTGAGAAATAGCCAGTAGTCCATTAGAGAGACACAGCAGAGTGGGAGGTAGAGCCAGTAGTCCATTAGAGAGACACAGCAGAGTGGTGAGGCAGAGCCAGTAGGCCATTTGAGAGACACAGCAGAGTGGTGAGAAAGAGCCAGTAGTCCATTAGAGAGACACAGCAGAGTGGTGAGAAAGAGCCAGTAGTCCATTAGAGAGACACAGCAGAGTGGTGAGAAAGAGCCAGTAGTCCATTAGAGAGACACAGCAGAGTGGTGAGGCAGAGCCAGCAGGCCATTAGAGAGACACAGCAGAGTGGTGAGAAAGAGCCAGTAGGCCATTAGAGAGACACAGCAGAGTGGTGAGGCAGAGCCAGTAGTCCATTAGGGACACACAGCAGAGTGGTAAGGCAGAGCCAGTAGTCCATTAGAGAGACACAGCAGAGTGGTGAGGCAGAGCCAGTAGTCCATTAGAGAGACACAGCAGAGTGGTGAGGTAGAGCCAGTGGTCCATTAGAGAGACACAGCAGAGTGGTGAGAAAGAGCCAGTAGTCCATTAGAGAGACACAGCAGAGTGGTGAGAAAGAGCCAGTAGTCCATTAGAGAGACACAGCAGAGTGGTGAGAAAGAGCCAGTAGTCCATTAGAGAGACACAGCAGAGTGGTGAGGCAGAGCCAGCAGGCCATTAGAGAGACACAGCAGAGTGGTGAGAAAGAGCCAGTAGGCCATTAGAGAGACACAGCAGAGTGGTGAGAAAGAGCCAGTAGGCCATTAGAGAGACACCAGCAGAGTGTGGTGAGGCAGAGCCAGTAGTCCCATTAGGGCACACAGCAGAGTGGTGAGGTAGAGCCAGTGTCCATTAGAGAGGACACAGGCAGTAGTGGTGAGAAAGAGCCAGTAGTCCATTAGAGAGACACCGCAGAGTGGTGAGGCAGAGCAGTAGCCCTATTCGCATTAGAGAGACACAGCAGAGTGGTAAGGCAGAAGCCAGGTAGTCCATTAGAGAGACCACAGCAGAGTGGTGAGGCAGAGCCAGTAGTCCCATTAGAGAGACACAGCAGACCTGGTGAGGCCGGAAGCCAGTAGTCCCATTAGGGACACACAGCAGAGAGTGGTGAGAAAGAAGCCAGTAGGTCCATTAGGAGCGACACAGCAGAGGGGTGAGAAATAGCCAGTAGGTCCATTAGAGAGACACAGCAGAGTTGGAGGTAGAGCCAGTAAGTAGTCCATTAGAGGAGACACAGCAGCAGTGGTGTAGCAAGGGGGGGGGCAGAGCCAGTAGGCCATTTGAGAGACACAGCAGAGTGGTGAGAAAGAGCCAGTAGTCCATTAGAGAGACACAGCAGAGTGGTGAGAAAGAGCCAGTAGTCCATTAGAGAGACACAGCAGAGTGGTGAGGCAGAGCCAGCAGGCCATTAGAGAGACACAGCAGAGTGGTGAGAAAGAGCCAGTAGGCCATTAGAGAGACACAGCAGAGTGGTGAGGCAGAGCCAGTAGTCCATTAGGGACACACAGCAGAGTGGTGAGAAAGAGCCAGTAGTCCATTAGAGAGACACAGCAGAGTGGTGAGGCAGAGCCAGTAGTCCATTAGAGAGACACAGCAGAGTGGTGAGAAAGAGCCAGTAGTCCATTAGAGAGACACAGCAGAGTGGTGAGGTAGAGCCAGTAGTCCATTAGAGAGACACAGCAGAGTGGTGAGGCAGAGCCAGTAGGCCATTAGAGAGACACAGCAGAGTGGTGAGAAGAGCCAGTAGTCCATTAGAGAGACACAGCAGAGTGGTGAGAAGAGCCAGTAGGCCATTAGAGAGACACAGCAGAGTGGTGAGAAAGAGCCAGTAGTCCATTTAGAGAGACACAGCAGAGTGGTGAGGCCAGAGCCAGCAGGCCATTAGAGAGACACAGCAGAGTGGTAAGGAGAGCCAGTAGGCCATTAGAGAGACCACAGCAGAGGTAGCAGAGCCAAGTAGTCCATTAGAGAGACACGAGCAGACTGGTGAGGCAGAGCCAGTTAAGTCCATTAGGGTAACACACAGCAGAGTGTGGAGGAAAGACCAGTAGTCCATTAAGAGAGACACAGCAGAGTGGTGAGAAATAGCCCAGTAGTCCCTTAGAGAGACACAGCCAGAGTGGTGAGGTAGAGCCAGTAGTCCATAGAGAGACACAGCAGGAGTGGTGAGAAAGAGCCAGTAGGCCATAGAAGAGACACAGCAGAGTGGTGAGAAAGAGGCCAGTAGTCCATTAGGAGAGACACAGACAGAGTGGTGAGAAAGAGGCCATGTAGTCCATTAGAGAGACACAGGCAGGGAGTGGTGAGAAGAAATAGCCAGTAGTCCATTAGAGAACACAGCAGAGTGGTGAGGCAGAGCCAGCCAGGCCATTAGAGAAGACACAGCAGAGTGGTGAGAAAGAGCCAGTAGTCCATTAGAGAGACACAGCAGAGTGGTGAGGCAGAGCCAGTAGTCCATTAGAGAGACACAGCAGAGTGGTGAGGCAGAGCCAGTAGTCCATTAGAGAGACACAGCAGAGTGGTGAGGCAGAGCCAGTAGTCCATTAGGGAGACACAGCAGAGTGGTGAGGCAGAGCCAGTAGTCCATTAGGGAGACACAGCAGAGTGGTGAGGCAGAGCCAGTAGGCCATTAGAGAGACACAGCAGAGTGGTGAGAAAGAGCCAGTAGTCCATTAGAGAGACACAGCAGAGTGGTGAGGCAGAGCCAGTAGGCCATTAGAGAGACACAGCAGAGTGGTGAGGCAGAGCCAGTAGTCCATTAGAGAGACACAGCAGAGTGGTGAGGCAGAGCCAGTAGTCCATTAGAGAGACACAGCAGAGTGGTGAGGCAGAGCCAGTAGTCCATTAGGGACACACAGCAGAGTGGTGAGAAAGAGCCAGTAGTCCATTAGAGAGACACAGCAGAGTGGTGAGAAAGAGCCAGTAGTCCATTAGAGAGACACAGCAGAGTGGTGAGGTAGAGCCAGTAGTCCATTAGAGAGACACAGCAGAGTGGTGAGGCAGAGCCAGTAGGCCATTAGAGAGACACAGCAGAGTGGTGAGAAAGAGCCAGTAGTCCATTAGAGAGACACAGCAGAGTGGTGAGAAAGAGCCAGTAGTCCATTAGAGAGACACAGCAGAGTGGTGAGAAAGAGCCAGTAGTCCATTAGAGAGACACAGCAGAGTGGTGAGGCAGAGCCAGTAGGCCATTAGAGAGACACAGCAGAGTGGTGAGAAAGAGCCAGTAGGCCATTAGAGAGACACAGCAGAGTGGTGAGGCAGAGCCAGTAGTCCATTAGGGACACACAGCAGAGTGGTGAGGCAGAGCCAGTAGTCCATTAGAGAGACACAGCAGAGTGGTGAGGCAGAGCCAGTAGTCCATTAGAGAGACACAGCAGAGTGGTGAGGCAGAGCCAGTGGTCCATTAGAGAGACACAGCAGAGTGGTGAGAAAGAGCCAGTAGTCCATTAGAGAGACACAGCAGAGTGGTGAGAAAGAGCCAGTAGTCCATTAGAGAGACACAGCAGAGTGGTGAGAAAGAGCCAGTAGTCCATTAGAGAGACACAGCAGAGTGGTGAGGCAGAGCCAGTAGGCCATTAGAGAGACACAGCAGAGTGGTGAGAAAGAGCCAGTAGGCCATTAGAGAGACACAGCAGAGTGGTGAGAAAGAGCCAGTAGGCCATTAGAGAGACACAGCAGAGTGGTGAGGCAGAGCCAGTAGTCCATTAGAGACACACAGCAGAGTGGTGAGGCAGAGCCAGTAGTCCATTAGAGAGACACAGCAGAGTGGTGAGAAGAGCCAGTAGTCCATTAGAGAGACACAGCAGAGTGGTGAGAAAGAGCCAGTAGTCCATTAGAGAGACACAGCAGAGTGGTGAGAAAGAGCCAGTAGTCCATTAGAGAGACACAGCAGAGTGGTGAGAAAGAGCCAGTAGTCCATTAGAGAGACACAGCAGAGTGGTGAGGCAGAGCCAGTAGGCCATTAGAGAGACACAGCAGAGTGGTGAGAAAGAGCCAGTAGGCCATTAGAGAGACACAGCAGAGTGGTGAGGCAGAGCCAGTAGTCCATTAGGACACACAGCAGAGTGGTGAGAAAGAGCCAGTAGTCCATTAGAGAGACACAGCAGAGTGGTGAGAAAGAGCCAGTAGGCCATTAGAGAGACACAGCAGAGTGGTGAAAGAGCCAGTAGTCCATTAGAGAGACACAGCAGAGTGGTGAGAAAGAGCCAGTAGTCCATTAGAGAGACACAGCAGAGTGGTGAGAAAGAGCCAGTAGTCCATTAGAGAGACACAGCAGAGTGGTGAGGCAGAGCCAGTAGGCCATTAGAGAGACACAGCAGAGTGGTGAGAAAGAGCCAGTAGGCCATTAGAGAGACACAGCAGAGTGGTGAGGCAGAGCCAGTAGGCCATTAGAGAGACACAGCAGAGTGGTGAGGCAGAGCCAGTAGTCCATTAGAGAGACACAGCAGAGTGGTGAGGCAGAGCCAGTAGGCCATTAGAGAGACACAGCAGAGTGGTGAGGCAGAGCCAGTAGTCCATTAGAGAGACACAGCAGAGTGGTGAGGCAGAGCCAGTAGTCCATTAGAGAGACACAGCAGAGTGGTGAGAAAGAGCCAGTAGTCCATTAGAGAGACACAGCAGAGTGGTGAGAAAGAGCCAGTAGTCCATTAGAGAGACACAGCAGAGTGGTGAGGCAGAGCCAGTAGGCCATTAGAGAGACACAGCAGAGTGGTGAGAAAGAGCCAGTAGTCCATTAGAGAGACACAGCAGAGTGGTGAGGCAGAGCCAGTAGGCCATTAGAGAGACACAGCAGAGTGGTGAGGCAGAGCCAGTAGTCCATTAGAGAGACACAGCAGAGTGGTGAGGCAGAGCCAGTAGTCCATTAGAGAGACACAGCAGAGTGGTGAGGCAGAGCCAGTAGTCCATTAGAGAGACACAGCAGAGTGGTGAGAAAGAGCCAGTAGTCCATTAGAGAGACACAGCAGAGTGGTGAGAAAGAGCCAGTAGTCCATTAGAGAGACACAGCAGAGTGGTGAGGCAGAGCCAGTAGTCCATTAGAGAGACACAGCAGAGTGGTGAGGCAGAGCCAGTAGGCCATTAGAGAGACACAGCAGAGTGGTGAGAAAGAGCCAGTAGTCCATTAGAGAGACACAGCAGAGTGGTGAGAAAGAGCCAGTAGTCCATTAGAGAGACACAGCAGAGTGGTGAGGCAGAGCCAGTAGGCCATTAGAGAGACACAGCAGAGTGGTGAGGCAGAGCCAGTAGGCCATTAGAGAGACACAGCAGAGTGGTGAGGCAGAGCCAGTAGTCCATTAGGGAGACACAGCAGAGTGGTGAGAAAGAGCCAGTAGTCCATTAGAGAGACACAGCAGAGTGGTGAGGCAGAGCCAGTAGTCCATTAGAGAGACACAGCAGAGTGGTGAGGCAGAGCCAGTAGTCCATTAGAGACACAGCAGAGTGGTGAGGCAGAGCCAGTAGGCCATTAGAGAGACACAGCAGAGTGGTGAGAAAGAGCCAGTAGGCCATTAGAGACACTGCACAGTGGTGAGGCAGAGCCAGTAGGCCATTAGAGACACAGCAGAGTGGTGAGGCAGAGCCAGTAGGCCATTAGAGACACAGCAGAGTGGTGAGGCAGAGCCAGTAGTCCATTAGAGACACAGCAGAGTGGTGAGGCAGAGCCAGTAGGCCATTAGAGACACAGCAGAGTGGTGAGGCAGAGCCAGTAGTCAATTAGAGACACAGCAGAGTGGTGAGGCAGAGCCAGTAGTCCATCAGAGACACAGCAGAGTGGTGAGGCAGAGCCAGTAGGCCATTAGAGACACATCAGAGTGGTGAGGCAGAGCCAGTAGTCCATTAGACACAGCAGAGTGGTGAGGCAGAGCCAGTAGTCCATTAGAGACACAGCAGAGTGGTGAGGCAGAGCCAGTAGGCCATTAGAGACACAGCAGAGTGGTGAGGCAGAGCCAGTAGTCCATTAGAGACACAGCAGAGTGGTGAGGCAGAGCCAGTAGTCCATTAGAGACACAGCAGTGGTGAGGCAGAGCCAGTAGACAATTAGAGACACAGCAGAGTGGTGAGGCAGAGCCAGTAGTCCATTAGAGACACAGCAGAGTGGTGAGGCAGAGCCAGTAGTCCATTAGAGACACAGCAGAGTGGTGAGGCAGAGCCTAGTAAAGAGCAGGAATGGGAGAAAGAAATATGACAGATTAATGCGTTTATTAAAATAGCGTTGACTCCATGACGTCTTAATTACATGAATCAACTTGGAGAGCTGTAAGGTTGATAGCCGTGACAATGATAATAGGTGTCGATGAAGGGGTGTCACTCATGGTTTCCTGTGAAAGCCACACGTAAGGCTTCGCTGCATCAACAACGAGCAGAGAACGTGACACCTGCACTAAGAAACGGCATTTTGTCTTCGTCGCTTTGATTGTCCTCTGCGACAATGTTTCCATGTCATTTAATGTTTCTGTCAGCTTGACTAACCCCGTCGCTCCTTCTCTCTCTCGCTCTCTCTTTTTCTGTCTTTTCTTTTTATATCTCCCTCCCTCGTCTTATCTCTCTTTCTCCCTTACTATTTCTCTCCTTAATTCCCCCCCCTCCCTCCACCCCTCCTCTCTCTATAGCGGTCTTGTTCTCACACTCCCTCTCTTGCTCTCTCTCTTTTGTTCTCTCTCTCTTGCACTGCCTTACTTTCTATTTGTGTCTCACTGTCTCTCCCTTTCTCTTTCACCCTTTATATCTCTCTGCCTCTCACTCTCTCTGCCTCTCTCTCTGCCTCTCTCTCTCTCTCTCTCTCTGCCTCTCTCTCTCTCTCTGCTCTCTCTCTCTCTCTCTCTCTCTCTCTCTGCCTCTCTCTCTGCCTCTCTCTCTCTCTCTCTCTCTCTCTCTCTCTCTCTCTCTCTCTCTCTCTCTCTCTCTCTCTCTCTCTCTCTCTCTCTCTGTTTGTGTGTGCTGCTGGCAGAGTGAGTGACAGTCCGGTAAATAGTAGCTAGAATAGAAACAAAAAGCTAATTAAAAGCTAAGATTAAAGTGGACCTCTTTTTTGAAACAGATCTTGCCTCTCCCTTAACAGCAGGAAACAGAATGTACTGTCAACTTTACTGCTTGTTCTTGACTATGGTACACATTTCCCAGAATGCAGCAGCCACTACTCTTAAACCTTTGGATGCCGTCTACCCACAGTAACCTTCACTTTATCATTAAAGTCCTGTAGATCACTTCATTATTCCCTTTTTGTTAACAAACTCTACTACACAAGCTGCGACTTACCAAACCTCATTTATTAAGTATAAAACATAGGTTACCAAACTTCATTGATTAAGTCTAAAAACATAGTTACCAAACCCATTCACAGGTTGATTAACTCTGCGGGTTCGCCACCCATTTAGGGTAAATCCACCTTCAGTTTTAATACCCCCACATTTTTGCATAACTGCAGGACGTGTTGATTCCCTGGTGCCGCTAGTGCAGTGAGGAGTCTAATGTTGAAATTTGTTAAATAATAATTGCATGTGTTTTGATTAAACGTAGATATGCATTGTGGTGTTGAAATGGTTGTTTTTGAAATTGTAACCCGTAGTTTTTATAGGAATGTTCTAGTTGAATGTGTTGAATTTGTTGTCCTCAGGGCACCATTGAAAATGAGGCTCCCCCTGATGTAACTAATACATCCAGTTAGTGGGACTACTGCTGTTTCAGTCACCTACTCAGTTCATTTACTGACTCGGATGGTTGTGTTTTACGATGTAGAGAGGACATATCGACCATGACTGTGGAGAGATGGGTAGCTGCATTGGGGTCTGACAGTGGAGGGTGGAGGGGAGATGGGGGTACATTGCTATATTGCCAGACTTGGCATCAGCTCACCCTGCCTAAAGTGCTTTAAATTGTCTGGAACTAACGCTCCATTAAAACGCTCCAAATTAGTGCATGTTAATTAACAATTCTACTGAAGCAGCAAGACGCTGATGGGGGGTTATTTTAAATCAACAAAGGTGCGCAAGTAAATACATATTAGGGAAGAGAGTGTCAGTGAAAAGGAAAGAATAGAAATGCTTCAAATACTTACTGGTTCATTGGCTCAATGGTAGCACTCTGGAGCAACCTTCTGCAAGGAATGGTAAATGCTACGGCACTACGGCACAACATAGGAAGCAAGGAACAATAGATCCGCATTCATTTGTGAAAACCATGAACTGTGTGTGTGTGGTGTGTGTGTGGTCTCCCTGGCTTCCTCCCACCTCTCTGCCTCCATGTCTCTTGTTCTCCAGGTCTCCATATGAGGCCATTCCAGATCACTGGTCCAGGCGGGCTCCCAGAGTCCTGACTGAAGGCTGGCTGAACGGACTTCATTGACTGTGGGTGATGAGGGTATACAACTCTGAAACCAGTCAGAATACACACACACCAGTGTTCTTTGAGCGCTTGGGGTTAGGGGAGCCAACCATGTTTAGGGAGTTTGCTGAGCAGATTAACAATATGAATACAGACAGAGAGGAGAGAGAGAGGGATTGAGAGAGAGAAGAAAGAGACAGGAAATTGGCAGTCTCTCTCTAAATCATGCCTCGTCTATACATAATCTGAAAATGCATATGTTCAATAACTTGCACTTAACCACTATCCCCAACCATAAACATGAATTACCTACTGTATCATTATCTACATATCAAACACTCCAAGAGAGAGGTGAGAGAAAGAGGAGGGATGGTGAGAGAAAGAGGAGGGATGGCGAGAGAGAGAGGAGGGATGGCGAGAGAGAGCAGAGAGAGAGAGAGGAGGGATGGAGAGAGAGAGAGAGAGGAGGGATGGCAAGAGAGAGGAAGGATGGTGAGAGAGAGAGGAGGGATGGTGAGAGAGAGAGGAGGGATGGTGAGAGAGAGCAGAGAGAGAGAGGAGGGATGGTGAGAGAGAGAGGAGGGATGGCGAGAGAGAGAAAAGAGAGAGAGGAGGGATGGTGAGAGAGAGAGGAGGGATGGTGAGAGAGAGAGGAGGGATGGTGAGAGAGAGCAAAGAGAGAGAGGAGGTATGGTGAGAGAGAGAGGAGGGATGGCGAGAGAGAGAGGAGGGATGCGAGAGAGAGCAGAGAGAGAGAGAGGAGGGATGGTGAGAGAGAGCAGAGAGAGAGAGAGAGGAGGGATGGTGAGAGAGAGCAGAGAGAGAGAGGAGGGATGGTGAGAGAGAGCAGAGAGAGAGGAGGGATGGTGAGAGAGAGAGGAGGGATGGCGAGAGAGAGAGGGACATATGAAGAGGGATGAGGTGGGCTGAGGAGAGTGAGGAGAATTAGTAGTGACTCATGCTCAGCCCAATGGCAACTTAATGACCTGCGGTCAGTCGACTCTGTCTCAATTCATCAGACTGCTCTCTTTCTCTTGCCCTCTTTTCTATCATTCTCTCTCTCCCTCACTGTCTTTCACTCACACACTCACTGTCTCCCTGTCTTCTCCCTCACTTTGTCTTTCACTCACACACTCTCTGTCTCCCTGTCTTCTACCTCACTTTGTCTTTCACTCACACACTCTCTGTCTCCCTGTCTTCTCCCTCACTTTGTCTTTCACTCACACACTCTCTGTCTCCCTGTCTTCTCCCTCACTTTGTCTTTCACTCACACACTCTCTGTCTCCCTGTCTTCTCCCTCACTTTGTCTTTCACTCACACACTCTCTGTCTCCCTGTCTTCTCCCTCGCTTTGTCTTTCACTCACACACTCTCTGTCTCCCTGTCTTTTCCCTCACTTTGTCTTTCACTCACACACTCTCTGTCTCCCTGTCTTCTCCCTCACTTTGTCTTTCAGTCACACACTCTCTGTCTACCTGTCTTCTCCCTCACGTTTTCCCACCTCTCCATCTCTTGTTCTCATTCACTTTCTCTCACCCGCTCTCACTATTCTCTCTCTCTCTCGCTTTCCCTCTTTCTCCTATTCAGGTGAGGGAGATATCACCTCCTTCCCTCTCTCGTTCAGACTGACTGGACGGATTCTATTTATTATTTTTTCTTCTCAGCGAGTCAGGCATCAGCATGCCTGTCTGTCTGGATGTACAGCAGTCTATCCAGCCTCAGGGTGGGAGGATGGAAGGGTTCGAGAAAGAGGGGAAGAGGAGGGGGAAGAGGAGGGGAAGTCATGCCCTGGTTAACTTTTGGCTCTGGTGAAGTCAGGGGAGGTGGTTATGACTCTTATGACCCAGAGTCTCATGTACTGTATGTCTACTTAAGATCTGGAAGTAAAACTTCAGCATTCAAACACAACAGACAAGCCCAGGCCTGCCCAAGAAACGAATGAACAACTAACTGAATAGGACAAACAGAACACAAGTTAGGGGCCAGAGTCTGTGTTTAGTAAAGGGACCATAACTGAATAGGACAAACAGAACACAAGTTAGGGGCCAGAGTCTGTGTTTAGTAAAGGGACCCTAACTGAATAGGACAAACAGAACACAAGTTAGGGGCCAGAGTCTGTGTTTAGTAAAGGGACCCTAACTGAATAGAACAAACAGAACACAAGTTAGGGGCCAGAGTCTGTGTTTAGTAAAGGGACCCTAACTGAATAGGACAAACAGAACACAAGTTAGGGGCCAGAGTCTGTGTTTAGTAAAGGGACCCTAACTGAATAGAACAAACAGAACACAAGTTAGGGGCCAGAGTCTGTGTTTAGTAAAGGGACCCTAACTGAATAGGACAAACAGAACACAAGTTAGGGGCCAGAGTCTGTGTTTAGTAAAGGGACCCTAACTGAATAGGACAAACAGAACACAAGTTAGGGGCCAGAGTCTGTGTTTAGTAAAGGGACCCTAACTGAATAGAACAAACAGAACACAAGTTAGGGGCCAGAGTCTGTGTTTAGTAAAGGGACCCTAACTGAATAGGACAAACAGAACACAAGTTAGGGGCCAGAGTCTGTGTTTAGTAAAGGGACCCTAACTGAATAGAACAAACAGAACACAAGTTAGGGGCCAGAGTCTGTGTTTAGTAAAGGGACCCTAACTGAATAGAACAAACAGAACACAAGTTAGGGGCCAGAGTCTGTGTTTAGTAAAGGGACCCTAACTGAATAGAACAAACAGAACACAAGTTAGGGGCCAGAGTCTGTGTTTAGTAAAGGGACCCTAACTGAATAGAACAAACAGAACACAAGTTAGGGGCCAGAGTCTGTGTTTAGTAAAGGGACCCTAACTGAATAGAACAAACAGAACACAAGTTAGGGGCCAGAGTCTGTGTTTAGTAAAGGGACCCTAACTGAATAGGACAAACAGAACACAAGTTAGGGGCCAGAGTCTGTGTTTAGTAAAGGGACCCTAACTGAATAGGACAAACAGAACACAAGTTAGGGGCCAGAGTCTGTGTTTAGTAAAGGGACCCTAACTGAATAGAACAAACAGAACACAAGTTAGGGGCCAGAGTCTGTGTTTAGTAAAGGGACCCTAACTGAATAGGACAAACAGAACACAAGTTAGGGGCCAGAGTCTGTGTTTAGTAAAGGGACCCTAACTGAATAGAACAAACAGAACACAAGTTAGGGGCCAGAGTCTGTGTTTAGTAAAGGGACCCTAACTGAATAGGACAAACAGAACACAAGTTAGGGGCCAGAGTCTGTGTTTAGTAAAGGGACCCTAACTGAATAGGACAAACAGAACACAAGTTAGGGGCCAGAGTCTGTGTTTAGTAAAGGGACCCTAACTGAATAGGACAAACAGAACACAAGTTAGGGGCCAGAGTCTGTGTTTAGTAAAGGGACCCTAACTGAATAGGACAAACAGAACACAAGTTAGGGGCCAGAGTCTGTGTTTAGTAAAGGGACCCTAACTGAATAGGACAAACAGAACACAAGTTAGGGGCCAGAGTCTGTGTTTAGTAAAGGGACCCTAACTGAATAGGACAAACAGAACACAAGTTAGGGGCCAGAGTCTGTGTTTAGTAAAGGGACCCTAACTGAATAGGACAAACAGAACACAAGTTAGGGGCCAGAGTCTGTGTTTAGTAAAGGGACCCTAACTGAATAGGACAAACAGAACACAAGTTAGGGGCCAGAGTCTGTGTTTAGTAAAGGGACCCTAACTGAATAGGACAAACAGAACACAAGTTAGGGGCCAGAGTCTGTGTTTAGTAAAGGGACCCTAACTGAATAGGACAAACAGAACACAAGTTAGGGGCCAGAGTCTGTGTTTAGTAAAGGGACCCTAACTGAATAGGACAAACAGAACACAAGTTAGGGGCCAGAGTCTGTGTTTAGTAAAGGGACCCTAACTGAATAGGACAAACAGAACACAAGTTAGGGGCCAGAGTCTGTGTTTAGTAAAGGGACCATAACTGAATAGGACAAACAGAACACAAGTTAGGGGCCAGAGTCTGTGTTTAGTAAAGGGACCCTAACTGAATAGGACAAACAGAACACAAGTTAGGGGCCAGAGTCTGTGTTTAGTAAAGGGACCCTAACTGAATAGGACAAACAGAACACAAGTTAGGGGCCAGAGTCTGTGTTTAGTAAAGGGACCCTAACTGAATAGAACAAACAGAACACAAGTTAGGGGCCAGAGTCTGTGTTTAGTAAAGGGACCCTAACTGAATAGAACAAACAGAACACAAGTTAGGGGCCAGAGTCTGTGTTTAGTAAAGGGACCCTAACTGAATAGAACAAACAGAACACAAGTTAGGGGCCAGAGTCTGTGTTTAGTAAAGGGACCCTAACTGAATAGGACAAACAGAACACAAGTTAGGGGCCAGAGTCTGTGTTTAGTAAAGGGACCCTAACTGAATAGGACAACAGAACACAAGTTAGGGGCCAGAGTCTGTGTTTAGTAAAGGGACCCTAACTGAATAGGACAAACAGAACACAAGTTAGGGGCCAGAGTCTGTGTTTAGTAAAGGGACCCTAACTGAATAGGACAAACAGAACACAAGTTAGGGGCCAGAGTCTGTGTTTAGTAAAGGGACCCTAACTGAATAGGACAAACAGAACACAAGTTAGGGGCCAGAGTCTGTGTTTAGTAAAGGGACCCTAACTGAATAGGACAAACAGAACACAAGTTAGGGGCCAGAGTCTGTGTTTAGTAAAGGGACCATAACTGAATAGGACAAACAGAACACAAGTTAGGGGCCAGAGTCTGTGTTTAGTAAAGGGACCCTAACTGAATAGGACAAACAGAACACAAGTTAGGGGCCAGAGTCTGTGTTTAGTAAAGGGACCCTAACTGAATAGGACAAACAGAACACAAGTTAGGGGCCAGAGTCTGTGTTTAGTAAAGGGACCCTAACTGAATAGGACAAACAGAACACAAGTTAGGGGCCAGAGTCTGTGTTTAGTAAAGGGACCCTAACTGAATAGGACAAACAGAACACAAGTTAGGGGCCAGATTCTGTGTTTAGTAAAGGGACCCTAACTGAATAGGACAAACAGAACACAAGTTAGGGGCCAGAGTCTGTGTTTAGTAAAGGGACCCTAACTGAATAGGACAAACAGAACACAAGTTAGGGGCCAGAGTCTGTGTTTAGTAAAGGGACCCTAACTGAATAGGACAAACAGAACACAAGTTAGGGGCCAGAGTCTGTGTTTAGTAAAGGGACCCTAACTGAATAGGACAAACAGAACACAAGTTAGGGGCCAGAGTCTGTGTTTAGTAAAGGGACCCTAACTGAATAGAACAAACAGAACACAAGTTAGGGCCAGAGTCTGTGTTTAGTAAAGGGACCCTAACTGAATAGGACAAACAGAACACAAGTTAGGGGCCAGAGTCTGTGTTTAGTAAAGGGACCCTAACTGAATAGGACAAACAGAACACAAGTTAGGGGCCAGAGTCTGTGTTTAGTAAAGGGACCCTAACTGAATAGGACAAACAGAACACAAGTTAGGGGCCAGAGTCTGTGTTTAGTAAAGGGACCCTAACTGAATAGGACAAACAGAACACAAGTTAGGGGCCAGAGTCTGTGTTTAGTAAAGGGACCCTAACTGAATAGACAAACAGAACACAAGTTAGGGGCCAGAGTCTGTGTTAGTAAAGGGACCCTAACTGAATAGGACAAACAGAACACAAATTAGGGGGGCCAGAGTCTGTGTTTTAGTAAAGGGACCCTAACTGAATAGGACAAACAGAACACAAGTTAGGGGCCAGAGTCTGTGTTTAGTAAAGGACCCTAACTGAATAGAACAAACAGAACACAAGTTAGGGGCCAGGAGTCTGTGTTTAGTAAAGGGACCTAATGAATAGGACAAACAGAACACAAGTTAGGGGCCAGAGTCTGTGTTTAGTAAAGGGACCTAACTGAATAGAACAACACAGAACACAAGTTAGGGGCCAGAGTCTGTGTTTAGTAAAGGGACCCTAACTGAATAGGACAAAACAGAACACAAGTTAGGGGCCCAGAGTCTGTGTTTGTAAAGGGACACTAACTGAATAGGACAAACAGAAAACAAGTTAGGGGCCAGAGTCTGTGTTTAGTAAAGGGGCCCCTAACTGAATAGGACAAACAGAACACAAGTTAGGGGGCCAGAGTCTGTGTTTAGTAAAGGGACCCTAACTGAATAGGACAAACAGACACAAGTTAGGGCCAGAGTCTGTGTTTAGTAAAGGGACCCTAACTGAATAGGACAAACAGAAACA
>NW_022263762.1:0-43835 GCF_002021735.2 Oncorhynchus kisutch
AGAGACAGCATCTCGTTGCCTTCGCCCTCTAAGCCAACAAACCAGTATGGATGGCAGAAACAGGCGTCTCGTTGCCTCGGCACTCCGCGCCACAAAACCACCATGGATGGAAGAGACAGGCGTCTCGTTGCCTCGGCACTCCGCACCCAACAAACCAGCATGGATGGCAGAGGCAGGCGTCTCGTTGTCTCGGCACTACGCGCCAACAAACCACCATGGATGGAAGAGACAAGCGTCTCGTTGCCTCGGCACTCTGCGCCAACAAACCAGCATGGATGGCAGAAACAGGCATCTCGTTGCCTCGGCACTCCGCGCCAACAAACCAGAATGGATGGAAGAGACAAGCGTCTCGTTGCCTCGGCACTCCGCGCTAACAAACCAGCATGGATGGAAGAGACAGGCATCTCGTTGCCTTCGCACTCTAAGCCAACAAACCAGTATGGATGGCAGAAACAGGCGTCTCGTTGCCTCAGCACTCCGCGCCAACAAACCACCATGGATGGAAGAGACAGGCATCTCGTTGCCTTCACACTCTAAGCCAACAAACCAGTATGGATGGCAGAAACAGGCGTCTTGTTGCCTCGGCACTCCGCGCCAACAAACCAGCATGGATGGAAGAGACAGGCGTCTCGTTGTCTCGGCACTCCGCGAAATGCAAACCAGCATGGATGGCAGAAACAGGCGTCTTGTTGCCTCGGCACTCCGCGCCAACAAACAGCATGGATGGAAGAGACAGGCGTCTCGTTGTCTCAGCCACTCCGCGCCAACAAACCAGCATGGATGGAGAGACCAGGCATCTCGTTGCCTTCGCACTCTAAGCCAACAAACCAGTATGGATGGCAGAAACAGGCGTCTCGTTGCCTAGGCACTCCGCGCCAACAACCAGCATGGATGGAAGAGACAGGCGTCTCGTTGCCTCGCACTCCGTGCTAACAAACCAGCATGGATGGCAGAGACAGGCGTCTCGTTGTCTCGGCACTCCGCGAAATGCAAACCAGCATGGATGGCAGAAACAGGCGTCTTGTTGCCTTGGCACTCCGCGCCAACAAACCAGCATGGATGGAAGAGACAGGCGTCTCGTTGTCTCGGCACTCCGCGCCAACAACCAGCATGGATGGAGAGACAGGTGTCTCGTTGCCTCGGCACTCCACGCCAACAAACCAACATGGATGGCAGAAACAGGCGTCTCGTTTACCATCGGCACTCCGCGCCAACAAACCAGCATGGATGGAAGAGACAGGTATCTCGTTACCCTATCGGCACTCCGCGCCAACAAACCAGCATGGATGGAAAGAGACAGGTATCTCATTGCCTTGGCACTCCGCGCCAACAAACCAGCATGGATGGAAGAGACAGGCGTCTCGTTGTCTCGGCACTCCGCGCCAACAAACCAGCATGGATGGAGAGACAGGTGTCTCGTTGCCTCGGCACTCCACGCCAACAAACCAACATGGATGGCAGAACAGGCGTCTCGTTACCTCGGCACTCCGCGCCAACAAACCAGCATGGATGGAAGAGACAGGTATCTCGTTGCCTTGGCACTCCGCTCCAACAAACCAGCATGGATGGAAGAGACAGGCGTCTCGTTGCCCTCGGCACTCCGCTTTTTTATGGCGGTTTTGGAGCAGTGGCTTTTTTCCTTGCTGAGCGGCCTTTCAGGTTGTGTCGATATAGGACTCGTTTTACTGTGGATATAGATACTTTTACACCTGTTTCCTCCAGAATCTTCACAAGGTCCTTTGATGTTGTTCTGGGATTGATTTGCACTTTTCGCACCAAAGTACGTTCATCTCTAGGAGACAAAACATGTCTCCATGGTGTTTATACTTGCGCACTCTTGTTTGTACAGATGAACATGGTACCTTCAGCTGTTTGGAAATTGCTCCCAAGGATGTGACTTGTGGAGGACTACAAATCTTTTTTCTGAAGTCTTTGCTGATTTCTTTAGATTTTCCCATGTTGTCAAGCAACTCAAGGCACTGAGTTTGAAGGTAGGCCTTGAAATACATCCACAGGTACACCTCCCATTGACTCAAATGATGTCCAATTGACTCAAATGATTGACTCAAATGACCAGAAGCTTCTCAAGCCATGACATAATTTTCTCGAATTTTCCAAGCTGTTTAAAAGCACAGTCAACTTAGTGTATGTTAACTTCTGACCCACTGGAATTGTGACACAGTGAATTATAAGTTAAATAATCTGTCTGTAAACAATTGTTGGAAAAATGACTTGTGTCATGCACAAAGTAGATGTCCTAACCAACTTTCCAAAACTATAGTTTGTTAACAAGAAATTTGTGGAGTGGTTCTAAAACGAGTTTTAATGGCTCCAAACCTAAGTGTATGTAAACTTCCGACTTCAACTGTACATAGGTGCATACGGAAAGAATCATACCCCTTGACTTTTTCCACATATTGTTACGTTGCAGCTTTATTCTAAAGTGTATTGAATAGTTTTTTCTACTCATCATTCCACACATGATGACAAAGCTAAATTTTTCTAATATTTAAAACCTTTAAACAAAATTCCTTATTTCTATATTTTTTCAGACCCTTTGCTATGAGAAATTGAGCTCTGGTGCTTCATATTTCCATTGATCATCTTGACATGTTTCCATATCATGATTGGAATCCACCTGGAGTAAATTCAATTGATTGGACTTGTTTTGGAAAGGCACACACCTGTCTATATAAGATCCCACAGTTGACAGAGCATGTCAGAGCAAATACCAAGTGAGGTCGAAGGAATAGTCCATAGCACTTCCGAGACAGGATTGTGTCGAGGCACAGTTCTGGCAAAGGTTACCAAAAATGTCTGTTGCATTGAAATCCCCAAGAACACAGTGGCCTCTATCATTCTTAAATGGAAGCTCTTTGGAACCACCAAGACTCTTCCTTGAGCTGGCCGCCCGGCACAACTGAGCAATCTGGGGAGAAGGGCCTTGGTCAGGGAGGTGATCAAGAACCCGATGGTCAACACTGACAGAGCTCCATTCTTCCTCTGTGGAGATGGGAGAACTTTCTAGAAGGACAAACCATCTTTGCAGCACTCCAACAATCAAGCGTTTATGGTAGAGTGGCCAGACAGAAGCCACTCCTCAGTAAAAGACACATGACATCCGCTTGGAGTTTGCCAAAAGGCACCTGTAGGGCTTTCAGACCATGAGAAACACGATTTTATGGTCTGATGAAACCAAGATTGAACTCTTTGGCCTGAATACCAGGCATCATGTCTGGAGGAATCCTGGCACCATCCCTACGATGAAGCATGGTGGTGGCAGAATCATGCTTTGGAAATGTTTTTTCAGTTGCAGGGACTGGGAGACCAGTCCAATCGAGGCAAAGATTAACGAAGCAAAGTACAGAGAGTTCCTTGATGAAAACCTGCTCCAGGGCGCTCGGGACCTCAGCCTGGGGCGAAGGATCACCTTCCAACAGGACAACAACCCCTAGTGTCTTTGAATGTCCTTGAGCGGCCCAGCCAGAGCCTGCTCTTGAACCCGATTAAACCTATCAGGAGAGAAATAGCGGTGCAAGCAACGCTCCCCATCCAATCTGACAGAGCTTGAGAACATTTGCAGAGAAGAATTGGAGAAACTCCCCAAATACAGGTGTGCCAAGCTTGTAGCGTCATACGCAAAAAGACTTGAGGCTGTAATCGCTGCCAAGGTGCTTAACAAAGTACTGAGAAAACAGTCCTGAATACTTATGTAAATGTATTATTTATTTTTAATTTGTAATGCATTTGCTAACATTTCTAAAGAACTGTTTTTGCTTCATCATTATGGAGTATTGTGTGTGTATTGATGAGTAACAAAAACAAATTAATACATTTTAGAATAAGGCTGTAATGTTACAAATTGTGGAGAAAATTAAGGGGTCTGAATACTTTGTGAATAAAGCCCTGACCTCAACCCCCATCGAACGCCTTTGGAATGAATTGGAACTTCGACTGCGAGGCAGGCTTAAACGCCCAACAACAGTGCCCAACCTCACTAATGCTCCTGTGGCTGAGATGGAATCAAAGTCCCCGCAGCAATGTTCCAACCATCTAGTGGAAAGCTTTCCCAGAAGGAGTGGAGGCTGTTATAGCAGCAAAGGGTGGACCAACTCCATATTAATGCCCATGATTTTGGAAGGAGATGTTTGACGAACAGGTGTCCATATACTTTTGGTCATGTAGTGTGTACGAGACAATTTGATGAAACATATTTCAGATTTCTTTGTTTTCTGAAGTTGGAGCTACGTTTGGACCAACTACATTTACTTCAGGTAACACTTAGACCGAAAGTTGAGTAAACAAAAAAAAAGTCACAAACCCAACTGATTGGCTCAAATGCATTAAGAAGGAAAGAAATTCCACAAATTAACTTTTAATAATTAACAGCTGTTAATTGAAATACATTCCAGGTGACTACCTCATTAAGCTGGTTGAGAGAATGCCAAGACTGTGCAACGCTGTCATCAAGGCAAAGGGTGGCTACTTGGAAGAATCTCAAATATAAAATATATTTCGATTTGTTTAACACTTTTTTGGTTACTATATGATTCCATATGTGTTATTTCATAGTTTTTATATCTTCACTATTATCTACAATGTAGAAAATAGTAAAAATAAAGAAAAAGCCTGGAATGAGTCGGTGTGTCCAAACTTTTGACTGGTACTGCCACTGACACGGCCTGCAACGAAAACATGCGGACTCTCCTTCACTGCAGCCGAGGTGAGTAAGACATTTAAACGTGTTAACCCTCGCAAGGCTGCAGGCCCAGACGGCATCCCCAGCCGCGCCCTCAGAGCATGCGCAGACCAGCTGGCCGGTGTGTTTACGGACATATTCAATCAATCCCTATACCAGTCTGCTGTTCCCACATGCTTCAAGAGGGCCACCATTGTTCCTGTTCCCAAGAAAGCTAAGGTAACTGAGCTAAACGACTACCGCCCCGTAGCACTCACTTCCGTCATCATGAAGTGCTTTGAGAGACTAGTCAAGGACCATATCACCTCCACCCTACCTGACACCCTAGACCCACTCCAATTTGCTTACCGCCCAAATAGGTCCACAGACGATGCAATCTCAACCACACTGCACACTGCCCTAACCCATCTGGACAAGAGGAATACCTATGTGAGAATGCTGTTCATCGACTACAGCTCGGCATTCAACACCATTAGTACCCTCCAAGCTCGTCATCAAGCTCGAGACCCTGGGTCTCGACCCCGCCCTGTGCAACTGGGTACTGGACTTCCTGACGGTCCGCCCCCAGGTGGTGAGGGGTAGGCAACAACATCTCCTCCCCGCTGATCCTCAACACTGGGGCCCCACAAGGGTGCGTTCTGAGCCCTCTCCTGTACTCCCTGTTCACGTTGAGTTGGAGGCGTGCGTGGCCACGACTGCGTGGCCACACACGCCTCCAACTCAATCATCAAGTTTGCGGACGACACAACAGTGGTAGGCTTGATTACCAACAACGACGAGACGGCCTACAGGGAGGAGGTGAGGGCCCTCGGAGTGTGGTGTCAGGAAAATAACCTCACACTCAACGTCAACAAAACTAAGGAGATGATTGTGGACTTCAGGAAACAGCAGAGGGAACACCCCCCTATCCACATCGATGGAACAGTAGTGGAGAGGGTAGCAAGTTTTAAGTTCCTCGGCATACACATCACAGACAAACTGAATTGGTCCACTCACACAGACAGCATCGTGAAGAAGGCGCAGCAGCGCCTCTTCAACCTCAGGAGGCTGAAGAAATTCGGCTTGTCACCAAAAGCACTCACAAACTTCTACAGATGCACAATCGAGAGCATCCTGGCGGGCTGTATCACCGCCTGGTACGGCAACTGCTCCGCCCACAACCGTAAGCCTCTCCAGAGGGTAGTGAGGTCTGCACAACGCATCACCGGGGGCAAACTACCTGCCCTCCAGGACACCTACACCACTTGATGTCACAGGAAGGCCATAAAGATCATGAAGGACAACAACCACCCGAGCCACTGCCTGTTCACCCCGCTATCATCCAGAAGGCGAGGTCAGTACAGGTGCATCAAAGCTGGGACCGAGAGACTGAAAAACAGCTTCTATCTCAAGGCCATCAGACTAACATTGAGTGGCTGCTGCCAACGCACTGACACTGACTCAACTCCAGCCACTTTAATAATGGGAATTGATGGGAAATGATGTAAATATATCACTAGCCACTTTAAACAATGCTACCTTATATAATGTTACTTACCCTACATTATTCATTTCATATGCATACGTATATACTGTACTCTATATCATCGACTGCATCCTTATGTAATACATGTATCACTAGCCACTTTAACTATGCCACTTTGTTTACATACTCATCTCATATGTATATACTGTACTCGATACCATCTACTGTATCTTGCCTATGCCGCTCTGTACCATCACTCATATATCTTTATGTACATATTCTTTATCCCCTTACACTTGTGTCTATAAGGTAGTAGTTTTGGAATTGTTAGCTAGATTACTTGTTGGTTATTACTGCATTGTCGGAACTAGAAGCACAAGCATTTCGCTACACTCGCATTAACATCTGCTAACCATGTGTATGTGACAAATACAATTTGATTTGATTTGATTTAATATACACTGAGACAAAATATTAACGCAACACGTAAAGTGTTGGTTACATGTTTCGTGAGCTGAAATAAAAATTCCCTGAAGTTTTCCATATGCACAAAAATCTTATTTCTCTCAAATTGTGTGCACAAATTTGTTCATATCACTGTTAGTGAGCATTTCTCATTTGCAAACATAATCCATCCACCTGACAGGTGTGGCATATCAAAAAGATGATTAAACAGCATGATCATTACACATGTGCACCTTGTCCTGGGGACAATAAAAAGCCACTTTAAAATGTGCAGTTTTGTCAATGCCACAGATGTCTCACGTTTTGAAGGAGCATGCGATTGGCATACTGACTGCAGGAATGTCCATCAGAGCTGTTGCCAGAGAATTTAATGTTCATTTCACTAACGTAAACTGCCTCTAACATCATTTTAAAGAATTTGACAACATGTCCAAATGGCTTCACATCCGGCAAGACCATGTGTAACCAAGCCAGCCCAGAACCTCCACATCCTTTTTTTTTCACCTTTGGGAATGTCTGAGGCTGGGTGCTGAGGAGTATTTCTGTCTGTAATAAAGCCCTTTTATGGGGAAAAACTCATTCTGATTGGCTGGGCCTGGCTGCCCAGTGGCTGGGCCTGGCTGCCCAGTGGCTGGGCCTGGCTGCCCAGTGGGTGGGCCTGGCTGCCCAGTGGCTGGGCCTGGCTGCCCAGTGGCTGGGCCTGGCTGCCCAGTGGGTGGGCCTGGCTGCCCAGTGGGTGGGCCTGGCTGCCCAGTGGGTGGGCCTGGCTGCCAAGTGGGTGGGCCTGGCTGCCCAGTGGGTGGGCTCCCCAGTGGGTGGGCTCCCCAGTGGCTGGGCCTGGCTCCCCAGTGGCTGGGCCTGGCTCCCCAGTGGGTGGGCTCCCCAGTGGGTGGGCTCCCCAGTGGGTGGGCCTGGCTCCCCAGTGGCTGGGCCTGGCTCCCAGTGGCTGGGCCTGGCTCCCCAGTGGCTGGGCCTGGCTCCCCAGGGGGTGGGCTCCCCAGTGGCTGGGCCTGGCTCCCCAGTGGGTGGGCCTGGCTCCCCAGTGGGTGGGCTCCCCAGTGGCTGGGCCTGGCTCCCCAGTGGCTGGGCCTGGCTCCCCAGTGGGTGGGCTCCCCAGTGGCTGGGCCTGGCTCCCCAGTGGGTGGGCCTGGCTCCCCAGTGGGTGGGCTCCCCAGTGGCTGGGCCTGGCTGCCCAGTGGCTGGGCCTGGCTCCCCAGTGGCTGGGCCTGGCTCCCCAGTGGGTGGGCTCCCCAGTGGCTGGGCCTGGCTCCCCAGTGGCTGGGCCTGGCTGCCCAGTGGCTGGGCCTGGCTCCCCAGTGGGTGGGCCTGGCTCCCCAGTGGGTGGGCTCCCCAGTGGCTGGGCCTGGCTCCCCAGTGGCTGGGCCTGGCTCCCCAGTGGGTGGCTCCCCAGTGGCTGGGCCTGGCTCCCCAGTGGGTGGGCTCCCCAGTGGCTGGGCCTGGCTCCCCAGTGGGTGGGCTCCCCAGTGGCTGGGCCTGGCTCCCCAGTGGGTGGGCTCCCCAGTGGCTGGGCCTGGCTCCCCAGTCATGTGAAATCCATAGTTTCATTGACTGATTTCTTTATATGAACTGTAACTTGGTAAAATCTTTGAAATTGTTGCATGTTACGTTTATATATTTGTTCAGAATATATATATTTTAATGAAAAAGAGAAAGAAAATACCTAGCCAGTTGCACAACTGAATATATTCGACCGAAATGTGTCTTCAGCATTTAACCCAACCCATGAACTTGAATTTCTCTGTCAGTTTTGTCAGATATTCTTTGTTATTTTTGTCAGGTATTATTTATGGGGTGTGTTGTGTCTGAGAATAGTCTTGGACGCAAATTAAGTATTTGCCCTAAATCCCAACATTTACATATATAATCTATTTAGAGTAGTATGCAGTTTATCTGTAATCCTCATTCTGATGTTTTAATTTTCTTCTCCCTTGTTAGAAAGAATCTAACTACACAGCACATATTGATTCAGATATGTGTTGAGAGTAACTCTCGTCTTCAATTTTCTTAAACAGAGCAAATTAAGTACCTGAAAACACATGCAAATTAGGACGTCTTTCCCAAACTATTTCCCTTATGGATAAGCATAACGTAATGGAAATCTATGTTCTCTTTTCTCCAACACGCAAACAGAATAACAATCGCATTGAATATTAAGCTTAAATAATAATGAATTAGGTAAAGAATTGACAGTCCCAACAGAGACAGAGAGGCAATTTCTCTGCGCTGCACTTTAAACTACTTTTTAATTGTGATACAAGTTTGAACTGTGAGTTTGAAGAACAGTGAAATTCACATACTATAGAATTTAGCATTTGTGGGTAGCTGGGCCCAGAGGGAGCTAAATAAGAAAAACACAAAATAAAATGACTCACTGTGCTATTTCTATTCAACAGCTGTGACTTAAAAGCCATTTATTTGCATTCATGAACATGCTTGAACAACTATTTTATACATTGAGTAGTTCTCTATGTGAGTATGTGTAACGGCTTTCCTCCTGGGAAGGAGAGGCGGACCAAAATGCAGCGTGGTTATAGTTCATGTTTTTTAATAGGTAAACTCAACATGACCATAATACAAAACAATAAATGTGGCAAAACCGACACAGCCATATCTGGTGTAACAAACACAAAGACAGGAAACAACCACCCACAAAACAGGCTACCTAAATATGGTTCCCAATCAGAGACGATGACTATCACCTGCCTCTGATTGAGAACCATATCAGGCCAAACACAGAAACAGACAAACTAGACACACAACATAGAATGCCCACTCAGATCACACCCTGACCAAACAAAACATAGAAACATACAAAGCAAACTATGGTCAGGGTGTGACAGTATGGGGCATAATAATTTGCTGGTAGAACACATCACATTTACAGTTTAGTAATTTAGCAGACAATCTTATCCAGAGCTACTTACAGTAAATGCATTCATCTATCTAGGTGAGACAACCACATATTACAGTCATAGTAAGTACATTTTTTCTCACATTCTCAAAATTGTTAATTTTAAATCATCAAGAGGAAAAAATAAATGTGTTTACATCAAGCTGATTAGCTTGCTGATTAACAATTTAAAAAGAGCAAAGGACTCCATTAAAGAGGAATTTGAACAAACTCCTGACTGTATAATCTATCATCCTGAACCTTTGCAAAACCTTTCTATTTAAAATGCAAGAGAGTGACAACAGTGTTACTGCAGGTCCCTATTAAACATTTAAGTCACATAGAAAACGTGAATCCTGTCAGATTGTTTCTGTGTGACACTCAGCATCAATTACCCAGTGCTAAGCTGACCCCCAGATTGACATATGTAGACGAGAGAAAGGTGATGTAATTGCAGCTTAATTATGATAGGAGCGAGGGATGGCTGGAGGGATGCATGGAGGGATGCAAGGCCATGAGGGAGAGAGAGAAGTGCAGACAGACAGACAGACAGACACCTCCTCCTATACAGCTCTCTGGGACTGAAGGAAGCACTGTAGCCGCGCTACCATGTCCACCTGCTCAGCACGTTGAGACTAGCAATACCCCATAATCACCTTCCAACTCAACAGTCACTTGTTGTTGTTTATCTACTGTATATCCACCATCCAGGTCTAAGAAATGACCACTGGGTGCTTTGGAATACTGCAAGTGAGAATGTTCTAGTCAAGTGTTTCTCAACCTTGGGTCCATGGACCAGCATTGGTCCCTGATAGGACTGTAGTATCCCGACAGATTGAACACATTGTGGTTTCAGAAGTACACAGTAGCCTACTCTCTTCCATTGGTTTTGCACAGGAGTACTACTAACGCTCTGTTCAAATCGTTAATTGATATTTTGTGCTTGTCAGGGCTGACGTAGAGGTTCCCCTTGTGGCTAAAAACGATAAATTGTTATTCAGTTGTTACTGAAGCACTATTAATAGCCTACAGTTCAATGAATCCCTAAATTAACAGTTATTTATGAACAGTTACTTTGTTTTAAAGGGGAGTGGCTGGCGGCGGTTTGTTTGGGGGAAAGGATGGATATGTAATATGTAATTTCATGCTGCAGAGGAGCTTGGTACAAAGCACCCGGCTCTCACTTGGGAATTGAAGTGATATTGAGCTCCAGCAATAAATGTTGGAGGGGGGTTATGACCTCTTGTGCTGAAGCACCATTGCTAAATGGGAACTGGTGTTTTCCTTCATGTACAGTACTCTCTACTTTACTGTACAACACTTGTCCATGTCCAGTTTTTCTGTCATTGACAGTTTGCTTTTGCATGGGTGGGACTGTGAGACATGGTAGTCAGTACTATTTTAAACAACTTTTTAAGCAGTAGTATAATTTTTTTGCTTTTCAATACACATGTCTTATTGTGAAAACCACTACACTAATTAGCAATCTACTTGTGATTAATTCTGTTTACACAAGTGCATGTTTGCCTGATTGTGGGTGTTGTGGTGTGTGTGTGTGTGTGTGTGTGTGTGTGTGTGTGTGTGTGTGTGTGTGTGTGTGTGTGTGTGTGTGTGTGTGTGTGTGTGTGTGTGTGTGTGTGTGTGTGTGTGGATTTGGTCATGTGCGAGGCAGGCAGCAGCAGTGGGTTAGGGAGGGGGTTATTTCAGCATGTACAGCCGGGCAGGTGGGCTGAGGGCTGAGGGCTCTCTCCTCTCTCTCTGGCTTGTACGGGTGGGCTGTGGGCTGAGGGCTCTCTCCTCTCTCTCTGGCTTGTACGGGTGGGCTGTGGGCTGAGGGCTCTCTCCTCTCTCTCTGGCTTGTACGGGTGGGCTGTGGGCTGAGGGCTCTCTCCTCTCTCTCTGGCTTGTACGGGTGGGCTGTGGGCTGAGGGCTCTCTCCTCTCTCTCTGGCTTGTACGGGTGGGCTGTAGGCTGAGGGCTCTCTCCTCTCTCTCTGGCTTGTACGGGTGGGCTGAGGGCTCTCTCCTCTCTCTCTGGCTTGTACGGGTGGGCTGTGGGCTGAGGGCTCTCTCCTCTCTCTCTGGCTTGTACGGGTGGGCTGTAGGCTGAGGGCTCTCTCCTCTCTCTCTGGCTTGTACGGGTGGGCTGTGGGCTGAGGGCTCTCTCCTCTCTCTCTGGCTTGTACAGGTGGGCTGTGGGCTGAGGGCTCTCTCCTCTCTCTCTGGCTTGTACAGGTGGCCTGTAGGTTGAGGGCTCTCTCCTCTCTCTCTCTCTCCCTCTCTGGCACAGACAGAGATATTGACATCTTGGCATTTGGTCCGGTCTGTCTCCCCTCCCCTGGGGGCCTGCTTCCTCCCATCACAACCGTTTATTGATTGGTTAATTTGATAGTTCTATCACCAATCAGCTTGTGTCTGACCTTTTGCCTTGGCAATGATGGCAGAGCCTTCATTTCTTCATCGCAGGGCCCACCATACATTAACCTTTGTAGGGAGAATGTCAGCACAGCCCTTGATCTTAACCTGTCACTACATGTGTTATAAGTACGAGTCACCTTCCCCCTTGACTTCTAGTGGGGAGGCCTCCCTCATCAGCCTTAATGACAGGGTTTCGTCTAATACAGATGTAGATGAACACTTTTAACATGGATTTACTGGGTTTAGTCTAATACAGATGTAGATGAACCCTTTTAACATGGATTTACTGGGTTTAGTCTAATACAGATGTAGATGAACCCTTTTAACATGGATTTACTGGGTTTAGTCTAATACAGATGTAGATGAACCCTTTTAACATGGATTTACTGGGTTTAGTCTAATACAGATGGAGATGAACCCTTTTAACATGGATTTACTGGGTTTAGTCTAATACAGATGTAGATGAACACTTTTAACATGGATTTACTGGGTTTAGTCTAATACAGATGTAGATGAACCCTTTTAACATGGATTTACTGGGTTTAGTCTAATACAGATGTAGATGAACCCTTTTAACATGGATTTACTGGGTTTAGTCTAATACAGATGGAGATGAACCCTTTTAACATGGATTTACTGGGTTTAGTCTAATACAGATGGAGATGAACCCTTTTAACATGGATTTACTGGGTTTAGTCTAATACAGATGGAGATGAACCCTTTTAACATGGATTTACTGGGTTTAGTCTAATACAGATGTAGATGAATCCTTTTAACATGGATTTACTGGGTTTAGTCTAATACAGATGGAGATGAACACTTTTTTTTTACCCCGTTTTCTCTCCAATTTCGTGGTATCCAATTGTTTAGTAGCTACTATCTTGTCTCATCACTACAACTCCCGTACGGGCTCAGGAGAGAAACGAAGGTTGAAAGTCATGCGTCCTCCGATACACAACCCAACCAAACCGCACTGCTTCTTAACACAGCGCGCATCCAACCCCGGAAGCCAGCCGCACCAATGTGTCGGAGTAAACACCGTGCACCTGGCAACCTTGGTTAGCGCGCACTGTGCCCGGCCCGCCACAGGAGTCGCCGGTGCGCGATGAGACAAGGATATCCCTACCGGCCAACCCCTCCCTAACCCGGGCGGAGCTAGGCCAATTGTATCAAATGAATGAAGAATCAAATGTAGTACAACATTCATATTTATTTATTTATTTTTATTTATTTCATCTTTATTTAACCAGGTAGGCAAGTTGAGAACAAGTTCTCATTTACAATTGCGACCTGGCCAAGATAAAGCAAAGCAGTTTGACACATACCTGTAGTGCACTACTTTTGCCCTGGTCCAAAGAAGTGCACTCTAAAGGGAATAGGGTGCCATTGAGGACACAGAGGGTGGCTAAAGAGCCAGAGGTATTTGGTATTTAACCCATGTCAGACCGGAGAAGGTCTGAGGGGCACAAACAAAATGACAAGTTCAAGATGTGTCAAGGGCAATCCTGCAGACAAAAGACCGATGTCTCCTTTAAGCATGAAACACATCAAGAATCTCACTGCTGATAGGTACTTATCACAGTAGGAGTCCGTTTCTTCTCTTGCTAGAACTAAAGCGGTACCTGCTGCGTGCCAACCCGATAGAGACTCAACAACTGATTGGATTTCGCAATGCTCGTCAGTGGCCATCAACTTGACTTTGAGCCAATCAGAGAGCATGGACCCCCACGTGTGGGAACCAACAACAACTAAATAAAAAAGACGTGCAATTAAGGCCATGGGAAGGTAACTAGCTAAGTGCACAGATGCAGTGCACACAACACTACATACTTCCTCTAAGCTAGCTAACCACTGTAGCTAGTATTGATATTATAATGAAATCACAATGAATTAGCTGGTTTCCATGAAACAGCTGCCAATGTTAGCTGCAGAGTTAGTGCAGTGTCCTTAGCTAGCTAGCAATTTTGTGCTAGCTAGCGAATATACTGACTTTAGCTAGCTAGGTAAACATTTGGCTATGGGCTGGCACTGGCAGTATGGGATTATGGAGAGTGAACTAAATAGTTTATTTGTCATCTTGCTGGGTAGTTAAATAGATGTGGCCATCTGTCTAGTATCAACAAGGGCTTTCTACAAAATAACAACATTAGCACTAATAGCTTGGAATCTAGACCATAAGCAATACACACAGATATGCATTGCCAAACAACGCTATTGACACCTTCTGGTTCTGAGTATTTTAACAAGGCTGAGTGGCTGATGACGTCTAAGGTCATTGCTGTGTGGACACAAAAGAGATTGACTGCCGACACTCTGTTCAGAGGTGCTACCGGTGTGTCTGAGCTTTTAGTTGCCACGACGATAAGGATCTCAGCAGCAGCAGCAGCACAATACAGCGCCAGGAACCGAACCAACTCCCCTTTCTTCTTCCAAGATCCCCGCATTCCATCCCTCCATTCAGCCTAATGTGGCTGCAGTGATTTAACAAAATATGGGACTTGGCCGATTGCTTATCTTAGCCTTGGGGGCATAGCAGCACTATAACACTGCCGTTG
Organism: Oncorhynchus kisutch; assembly: GCF_002021735.2. Classification (NCBI taxonomy): domain Eukaryota; kingdom Metazoa; phylum Chordata; class Actinopteri; order Salmoniformes; family Salmonidae; genus Oncorhynchus; species Oncorhynchus kisutch. The sequence goes on from NW_022263762.1 coordinate 14,513, forward strand.
AGTGATAGGCTTTATGTGAGAGAGAAGGGGAGAGGGGAGGCAGGGAGCACGGTGGTAGGGCCAGGCCGCCTGGCTCAGTGAAAAGTCATTGTATTATCAGGAATGTATGACTTGTTGGAGGGATTAATGCACATTTCATCCTCTCTCTTGCCCATATCAGGGTAAAGTTCCCCAGACAAAACTTTTTCTGAATCTTAAGTTCTCTACAAAGAAAAATAGTTATTCTCTATTGATTCTCTGTGGCCTCTCTCCCTCCACCAAGCCTGGCCCCTCCCTCCTCTAGCCCTCCTCCCTCCTCCACCCCTGCCCCCTTCAGAAGAGTCTACACCACTGGGAACACTTCCCATTTCAATTCTTTTTGCATCTGATATCCTATGGATGTATTGTAAGTAAGTGGCTCATTTTTTACTGTGGTATACAAAGGACTTGTCAATGTAGTCTCCAGCGGTGGCCACATTTGTTCCCGACATATAGGAGGGGAATGCTGGAATCCAATAAATAAATCAACACGCTTGTCTAGCGCTAGCAGGGGAACAGAGCTGCTTGACAAAAACACAACCTTTTTATCTCTTTAAATGGTAACACCACAGGGTTGTAGAGTGAATGAGATAAGCATATGAATTCATTCATTCACGTTTCTATCTTTCTCCCCCCTCGTCTTCCTCCCTTCATGCTTCCTATTTCTTTTGTTGTTTTATATATACATAGAGAGAGATAGATGAAGAGCTAAGTAAAGTAAATTCATGTTAAGTTAAGTTAAGCTACACATAGTTAAGCTACACATAGTCATATTTTATGTGTGACATTTTAACAAGTACCAATGTTTTTGGATTGATGATGATAGATTGTAGTAGCTAAGTGTTTTATGTTTTATAAATGTAATGTCGTACTACACACTTGATTAAATGTACAAAATAAACTTTGGAAGGGGAGATTCTGTATGTATGGTCAAATCCTTGCCATTCATCAGTGTGTTTGTACGCTTCGACCTTGTCAAACCCTGTACCTACTCTACTCTACACTACACTACTCTACTCTACTCTACTCTACTCTACTCTACTCTACTCTACTCTACTCTACTCTACTCTACTCTACTCTACTCTACTCTACTCTACTCTACTCTACTCTACTGTATGTCAGACATGTTGGCCATTTCACTTCACCTACCACTCAATAAATTACATCCTGACCGCTGGCACGGTCATCACAAAACAAACAATGGCCCCTTAGTCCGGCCAGATTAGTGGCCCCTTAGTCCGGCCAGATTACAGTGGCCCCTTAGTCTGGCCAGATTACAGTGGCCCCTTAGTCCGGACAGATTACAGTGGCCCCTTAGTCCGGACAGATTACAGTGGCCCCTTAGTCCGGCCAGATTACAGTGTTGAATTATGTTACAGCAAGAGAAACTGGATAAATTCTTTATTTCCTTTTCCCGGAGATCGATGCTATTACAATGGTTGTGAGAATGGAGCACTGATACGTTTAAAAGGCCAAGTGTAATGTTCACCTGCAGTTGAGAGAGGAAAGAGATCCATGCGTTTGATTAAACCACAATCTGTAGCCTGGTTGAAATAGTACTGGATCATAACCCCAACCATTTCAAATCCATTCCTATTTCTTCACATCAATACAGACGCCACAAAGAAAGTCATATATTTCCCACAAACTCCTGCAATTAAATCTGTGTTAGGGCCTTCACAAATCAACACACTCAAGTCGCCATCCAGACAGTAACATTTTAACTCTCTCACTGATCGTTAGAAGATTGTTTCATCTTTCCAACGATGTGGCTTGATTGTAGCTATACAAATCAGACATATGAGGGGAGAAATCAATGGCTTATTAATGTGAAGTAGATGAGAACTGTTGGGAGTCCTCCGTCACTACACGGACCGATCAATTGTAATTCTTTTCTCTGGATGGAATTATACATGCTTTCTGTCCGTCTGTCTGTCTGTCTGGCTGGCTGGCTGGAAATGAGTCTACAGTTTCTGGTTGTATGATACACAACATATTTCATATTAAGTGCCATTGCACTACAGTACTTAGAATATCCTAAAGGTCACTAAAAGCATTGAAGGATGAAATGTACTATTATAGTGTAGGCTTTTGATCCACATTCTATTATTCTTGGATTGAATATTATTTAATTGGACGCAATATTCTGATGCTGCCGCAGACTGATTTTACACAATTTAGTATGTTTAAATATTACAAAGCATTCCATTATAATAAAAAAAAACAGAGACAACAGATGCAGTCCTGGGACTGTCACAGAGAACAAAAACATTTACAATCAAAATTACAATTACCTGCAGAATTTTCAGGGTAAACAGATCAGCAATCTCATAACAAACACAGGCTAGTTTGCATTCTAAAATGAATACAGTTAGATCCAAAGCAATTTCCTTTTATTTATCTTAGCCGCCATGCATAAATAAACCAAGGGCATTGAAGCAATTAGCATAATTAGACTGTGGTGGCCAGGTCCTATGTGATTTCATAATGCTCCCTCTCCTCTCTCTCACCCAGGCACGTGCGTGTGTCTATGTGTGTTTGTGTGTGTGTGAGTGTGTACTCCCTCCACTGTACGCTCCATATTTATAATGGAGTATTTGGAGCCGTGTTGGTGGGCTCTGGCCATTAGTTTTTTTCTGATTTGCATGCTGTCAGTTTGAAGGTCCTCAGCACCAGTAATGCCATCTAATTGAGTGCTCTCTACAGTAAACTTTGTCCTTGGTTGTCTGCAACAAACTGTGGCATCTGATGTAACTCTGTGACTTTTCCTGCATTAATATGCATAATAAAGCACTAGGCAATAACAAACAATGACCAGTCCCTGATTGAGGTGAACTGGTTTACTTCAGCTTTAGTCCTGACCATATAAACATCCTTAACCTCTCAGGCTGTTGTGTAAAACCCTATTCTCCTCCTGGTCCTCTCCACACTGTTCAGTTCTGTGTCTGACATAAAGCTCAACTGTAGCTATCTCCTCTCAATTCAATTCAATTCAAGGGCTTTATTGGCATGGGAAACATGTGTTAACATTGCCAAAGCAAGTGAGGTAGACAACATACAAAGTGGATATATAAAGTGAAAAACAACCAAAATTAACAGTAAACATTACACATACAGAAGTTTCAAAACAGTAAAAACATTACAAATGTCATATTATATATATATATATACAGTGTTTTGACAATGTACAAATGGTTAAAGTACACAAGATAAAATAAATAAGCATAAATATGGGTTGTATTTGCAATGGTGTTTGTTCTTCACTGGTTGACCTTTTCTCGTGGCAACAGGTCACAAATCTTGCCGCTGTGATGGCACACTGTGGAATTTCACCCAGTAGATATGGGAGTTTTTCAAAATTGGATTTGTTTTCGAATTCTTTGTGGATCTGTGTAATCTGAGGGAAATATGTCTCTCTAATATGGTCATACATTGGGCAGGAGTTTAGGAAGTGCAGCTCAGTTTCCACCTCATTTTGTGGGCAGTGAGCACATAGCCTGTCTTCTCTTGAGAGCCATGTCTGCCTTCGGTGGACTTTCTCAATAGCAAGGCTATGCTCACTGAGTCTGTACATAGTCAAAGCTTTCCTTAATTTTGGGTCAGTCACAGTGGTCAGGTATTCTGCCGCTGTGTACTCTCTGTGTAGGGCCAAATAGCATTCTAGTTTGCTCTGTTTTTTTGTTAATTCTTTCCAATGTGTTAAGTAATTATCTTTTTGTTTTCTCATGATTTGGTTGGGTCTAATTGTGCTGTTGTCCTGGGGCTCTGTAGGGTGTGTTTGTGTTTGTGAACAGAGCCCCATGACCAGCTTGCTTAGGGGACTTTTCTCCAGGTTCATCTCTCTGTAGGTGATGGCTTTGTTATGGAAGGTTTGTGAATCGCTTCCTTTTAGGTGGTTGTAGAATTTAACGGCTCTTTTCTGGATTTTGATAATTCGTGGGTATCGGCCTAATTCTGCTCTGCATGCATTATTTGGTGTTCTACGTTGTACACGGAGGATATTTTTGCAGAATTCTGCGTGCAGAGTCTCAATTTGGTGTTTGTCCCATTTTGTGAAGTCTTGGTTGGTGAGCGGACCCCAGACCTCACAACCATAAAGGGCAATGGGCTCTATGACTGATTCAAGTATTTTTTGCCAAATCCTAATTGGTATGTTGAAATTTATGTTTCTTTTGATGGCATAGAATGCCCTTCTTGCCTTGTCTCTCAGATCGTTCACAGCTTTGTGGAAGTTACCTGTGGCGCTGATGTTTAGGCCAAGGTATGTATAGTTTTTTGTGTGCTCTAGGGCAACAGTGTCTAGATGGAATTTGTATTTGTGGTCCTGGTGACTGGACCTTTTTTGGAACACCATTATTTTGGTCTTACTGAGATTTACTGCCAGGGCCCAGGTCTGACAGAATCTGTGCATAAGATCTAGGTGCTGCTGTAGGCCCTCCTTGGTTGGCGACAGAAGCACCAGATCATCAGCAAACAGCAGACATTTGACTTCGGATTCTAGCAGGGGGAGGCCGGGTGCTGCACTTTTCTAGTGCCCGCGCCAATTCGTTGATATATATGTTGAAGAGGGTGGGGCTTAAGCTGCATCCCTGTCTAACCCCACTACCCTGTGTGAAGAAATGTGTGTGTTTTTTGCCAATTTTAACCGCACACTTGTTGTTTGTGTACATGGATTTTATAATGTCGTATATTTTTACCCCCAACACCACTTTCCATCAGTTTGTATAGCAGACCCTCATGCCAGATTGAGTCGAAGGCTTTTTTGAAATCAACAAAGCATGAGAAGTCTTTTCCTTTGTTTTGTTTTGTTTGGTTGTCAATTAGGGTGTGCAGGGTGAATACATGGTCTGTTGTACGGTAATTTGGTAAAAAGCCAATTTGACATTTGCTCAGTACATTGTTTTCATTGAGGAAATGTACGAGTCTGCTGTTAATAATAATGCAGAGGATTTTCCCAAGGTTACTGTTGACACATATTCCACGGTAGTTATTGGGGTCAAATTTGTCTCCACTTTTGTGGATTGGGGTGATCAGTCCTTGGTTCCAAATATTGGGGAAGATGCCAGAGCTAAGGATGATGTTAAAGAGTTTTAGTATAGCCAATTGGAATTTGTTGTCTGTATATTTGATCATTTCATTGAGGATACCATCAACACCACAGGCCTTGTTGGGTTGGAGGGTTTTTATTTTGTCCTGTAACTCATTCAATGTAATTGGAGAATCCAGTGGGTTCTGGTAGTCTTTAATAGTTGATTCTAAGATCTGTATTTGATCATGTATATGTTTTTGCTCTTTATTCTTTGTTATAGAGCCAAAAAGATTGGAGAAGTGGTTTACCCATACATCTCCATTTTGGATAGATAATTCTTCGTGTTGTTGTTTGTTTAGTGTTTTCCAATTTTCCCAGAAGTGGTTAGAGTCTATGGATTCTTCAATTGCATTGAGCTGATTTCTGACATGCTGTTCCTTCTTTTTTCGTAGTGTATTTCTGTATTGTTTTAGTGATTCACCATAGTGAAGGCGTAGTCTCAGGTTTTCCGGGTCTCTATGTTTTTGGTTGGACAGGTTTCTCAATTTCTTTCCTAGATTTTTGCATTCTTCATCAAACCATTTGTCATTATTGTTAATTTTCTTCGGTTTTCTATTGCTTGCTGTTTGGGGTTTTAGGCTGGGTTTCTGTACAGCACTTTGAGATATCAGCTGATGTACAAAGGGCTATATAAATCAATTTGATTTGATTTGATGTAGGGAATAGGGTGCCATTTGGGATGCAGACTGTCTGTCTGCAGCCTAGCCAGCACTGTGGGTTAGCTCTCTGTTTGTTTTTGTCAACATCGTATCACTTTATTAAACCTGTGTTTAATAAAGTGATAAGCAGTCAAATTATAATTAATCCTCTTATGGTTGAAGCTTAAACCTGGCCTTCTAGGCAGAGTTGTAAAGAAAAAGCCATATCTCAGACTGACCCATAAAAATAAAAGATTAAGATGAAAAAGAAAACAGACACTGGATAGAGGAACTCTGCCTAGAAGGCCAGCATCCCAGAGTCACCTCTTTACTGTTGACGTTGAGACTGCTGTTTAGCAGGTACTATTTAAGGAAGCTGCCAGTTGAGGACTGGTTTCTCAAACTAGACACGCTAATGTCCTCTTGCTCAGTTTTGCACCGGGGCCTCCGACTCCTCTCTCTATTCTGGTTAGAGCCGGTTAACACTGCTCTGTGAAGGGAGTAGTACACAGCGTTGTACGAGATTTTCAGTTTCTTGGCAAGTTCTCGCATGGAATATCAAATTTCAAAGAAAATCAAATGTATTTATATAGCCCTTCGTACATCAGCTGATATCTCAAAGTGCTGTACAGAAACTCAGCCTAAAACCCCAAACAGCAAGCAATGCAGGTGTAGAAGCACGGTGGCTAGGAAAAACTCCCTAGAAAGGCCAAAACCTAGGAAGAAACCTAGAGAGGAACCAGGCTATGTGGGGTGGCCAGTCCTCTTCTGGCTGTGCCGGGTGGAGATTATAACAGAACATGGCCAAGATGTTCAAATGTTCATAAATGACCAGCATGGTCAAATAATAATAATCACAGGCAGAACAGTTGAAACTGGAGCAGCAGCACGGCCAGGTGGACTGGGGACAGCAAGGGTTCATCATGCCAGGTAGTCCTGAGGCATGGTCCTAGGGCTCAGGTCCTCCGAGAGAGAGAAAGAAAGAGAGAAGTAGAGAGAGCATACTTACATTTACACAGAACACCGGATAAGACAGGAGAAGAATGGCCATAATTTCTCAGAACATTTCTCAGAACAAGAATAGACTGACGATTTTCAGAAGAAAGTTCTTTGTTTCTGGCCATTTTAAGACTTTAGTTGAACCCAGAAATGCTGATGCCCCAGATACTCAACTAGTCTGAAGAAGGCCAGTTTTATTGCTTCTTTAATCAGAACAACAGTTTTCAGCTGTGTTAACATAATTGCAAAAGGGTTTTCTAATGATCAATTAGCCTTTTATGATTAGCTAACACAACGTGACATTGGAACACAGGAGTGATGGTTGCTGATAATGGGCCTATGTAGATATTCCATTAAGTATAATCAGTTTCCAGCTACAATAGTAATTTACGACATTAACAATGTCTACACTGTATGTCTGATCAATTTGATGTTATTTTAATGGACAAGAAATTTGCTTTTCTTTCAAAAACAAGGACATTTCTAAGTGACTAAACTTAGGATACTAAAGAGGCCTTTCTACTGACTCTGAAAAACACCAAACGAAAGATGCCCAGGGTCCCTGCTCATCTGCGTGAACGGGCCTTAGGCATTGTTTAGAGATAATGCAACTGTAGCCTATATAGCCCCTGTCTCCCTCTGTCTCCCCCATGTCACCAGCTGTCTCCCTCTGTCTCCCCATGTCACCACCTGTCTCTCCCATGTCACCAGCTGTCTCCCTCTGTCTCCCCCATGTCACCACCTGTCTCCCTCTGTCTCCCCCATGTCACCACCTGTCTCCCTCCTTCTCCCCCATGTCACCACATGTCTCCCTCCTTCTCCCCCATGTCACCACCTGTATCCAACCTTATCCCCCATGTCACCACCTGTCTCCCCCATGTCGCCACCTGTCTCTCTCTGTCTCCCCCATGTCGCCACCTGTCTCCCTCTGTCTCCCCCATGTCACCACCTGTCTCTCTCTGTCTCCCCCATGTCACCACTTGTCTCCCTCTTTCTCCCCCATGTCACCACCTGTCTCCCTCTGTCTCCCCGATGTCACCACTTGTCTCCCCCATGTCACCACCTGTCTCCCTCCTTCTCCCCCATGTCACCACCTGTCTCCCTCTGTCTCCCCCATGTCACCAGCTGTCTCCCTCTGTCTCCCCCATGTCACCACCTGTCTCCCCCATGTCACCACCTGTCTCCCTCTGTCTCCCCCATGTCACCACCTGTCTCCTTCTGTCTCACCCATGTCACCACCTGTCTCCCTCCTTCTCCCCCATGTCACCACTTGTCTCCCGCTGTCTCCCCCATGTCACCACCTGTCTCCCTCTGTCTCCCCCATGTCGCCACCTGTCTCTCTCTGTCTCCCCATGTCACCACCTGTCTCCCCCATGTCACCACCTGTCTCTCTCTGTCTCCCCCATTTCACCAACTGTCTCCCCCATGTCGCCAATTGTCTCCCTCTGTCTCCCCCATGTCACCATCTGTCTCCCTCCTTCCCCCATGTCACCACCTGTCTCCCCCATGTCGCCACTTGTCTCCCTCTGTCTCCCCCATGTCGCCACTTGTCTCCCTCTGTCTCCTCCATGTCACCACTTGTCTACCTCCTTCTCCCCATGTCGCCGCCTGTCTCCCTCCGTCTCCCCCATGTAACCACCTGTCTCCCTCTGTCTCCCCATGTCACCACCTGTCTCCCTCTGTCTCCCCCATGTCACCACCTGTCTCCCTCCTTCTCCCCCATGTCACCACCTGTCTCCCTTCTTCTCCCCCATGTCGCCACCTGTCTCCCTCTGTCTCCCCAATGTCACCACCTGTCTCCCTCTGTCTCCCCTATTTCACCACCTGTCTCCCTCTTTCTCCCCCATGTTGCCACCTGTCTCCCTCCTTCTCCCCCATGTCGCCACCTGTCTCTCTCTGTCTCCCCCATGTCACCACCTGTCTCCCTCTGTCTCCCCCATGTCACCACCTGTCTCTGTCCGTCTCCCCCGTGTCACCACCTGTCTCCCTTCTTCTCCCCCATGTCGCCACCTGTCTCCCTCTGCCTCCCCCATGTCACCACCAGTCTCCCTCTGTCTCCCCTATTTCACCACCAGTCTCCCCCTGTCTCGCCCATGTCACCAACTGTCTGCCCCATGTCACCACCTGTCTCCCTCTTTCTCCCCCATGTCTCCACCTTTCACCCTCCTTCTCCCCCATGTCGCCACCTGTCTCCCCCATGTCACCACCTGTCTCCCTCTGTCTCCCCCATGTCGCCACCTGTCTCCCTCTGTCTCCCCCATGTCGCCACCTGTCTCCCTCAGTCTCCCCCATGTCACCACCTGTCTCCCTCTGTCTACCCCATGTCACCACCTGTTTCCCTCCTTCTCCCCCATGTCACCACCTGTCTCCCTCTTTCTCCCCAATGTCACCACCTGTCTCCCTCCTTCTCCCCCATGTCACCACCTGTCTCCCTCTGTCTCCTCCATGTCACCACCTATCTCCCCCATGTCACCACCTGTCTCCCCCATGTCACCACCTGTCTCCCTCATTCTCCCCAATGTCACCACCTGTCTCCCTCCTTCTCCCCCATGTCACCACCTGTTTCCCTCTGTCTCCCCCATGTCACCACCTGTCTCCCTCTGTCTCCCCCATGTCACCACCTGTCTTCCCCATATCACCACCTGTCTCCCTCTGCCTCCCCCATGTCACCACCTGTCTCCCCCATGTCACCACCTGTCTCCCTCTTTCTCCCCCATGTCACCACTTGTCTCCCTCCATCTCCCCCATGTCACCACCTGTCTCCCTCTGTCTCCCCCATGTCGCCACCTGTCTCCCTCAGTCTCCCCCATGTCACCACCTGTCTCCCTCTGTCTACCCCATGTCACCACCTGTTTCCCTCCTTCTCCCCCATGTCACCACCTGTCTCCCTCTTTCTCCCCAATGTCACCATCTGTCTCCCTCCTTCTCCCCCATGTCACCACCTGTCTCCCTCTGTCTCCTCCATGTCACCACCTATCTCCCCCATGTCACCACCTGTCTCCCTCATTCTCCCCAATGTCACCACCTGTCTCCCTCCTTCTCCCCCATGTCACCACCTGTTTCCCTCCTTCTCCCTCATGTCACCACCTGTTTCCCTCCTTCTCCCCCATGTCACCACCTGTCTCCCTCATTCTCCCAAATGTCACCACTTGTCTCCCTCCATCTCCCCCATGTCACCACCTGTCTCCCTCTGTCTCCCCCATGTCACCACCTGTCTTCCCCATATCACCACCTGTCTCCCTCTGCCTCCCCCATGTCACCACCTGTCTCCCCCATGTCACCACCTGTCTCCCTCTTTCTCCCCCATGTCACCACTTGTCTCCCTCCATCTCCCCCATGTCACCACTTGTCTCCCCCACTTGTCCTCCCCCTCCCTCTGTCTCCCCCATGTCACCACCTGTCTCCCTCCTTCTCCCCCATGTCACCACCTGTCTCCCTCTGTCTCGCCCATGTCGCCACCTGTATCCCTCTGTCGCCACCTGTCTCGTTCTGTCTTCCCCATGTCGCCACTTGTCTCCCTCCGTCTCCCCGATGTCACCACTTGTCTCCCCCATGTCACCACTTGTCTCCCTCTGTCTCCCTAATGTCACCTCCTGTCTCCCTCTGTCTCCCCCATGTCACCACTTGTCTCCCCCTGTCTCCCCATGTCTCCCTCTGTCTCCCCCATGTCACCACCTGTCTCCCTCTGTTTCCCCCATGTCACCACTTGTCTCCCTCCGTCTCCCCCATGTCACCACTTGTCTCCCTCCTTCTCCCCCATGTCACCACCTGTCTCCCCCCATGTCACCACCTGTCTCCCTCTGTCTCCCCCCATTTCACCACTTTTCTCCCCATGTCGCCACTTGTCTCCACCACCCACCTGTCTCCCCCATGTCACCACATGTCCTCTCTCTGTCTCCCCCATGTCACCAATTTTCTCCCTCTTTCTCCCCCATGTCACCACCTGTCTCCCTCTGTCTCCCCGATGTCACCAATTGTCTCCCCCATGTCACCACCTGTCTCCCTCCTTCTCCCCCATGTCACCACCCTGTCTCCCTATGTCTCCCCCATGTCTCCACCTGTCTCCACCTGTCTCCCCCACCACCTGTCTCCCTCCTTCTCCCCCATGTCACCACCTGTCTCCCTCCTTCTCCCCCATGTCACCACTTGTCTCCATCCATCTCCCCCATGACACCACCTGTCTCCCTCCTTCTCCCCCCATGTCACCACTTGTCTCCCTCTGTCATCCCCTCCCCCATGTCTCCACCTGTCTCCACCTGTCTCCCCCACCACTTGTCTCCCTCTGTCTCCCCCATGTCACCACTTGTCTCCCTCTGTCTCCCCCATGTCACCACCTGTCTCCCTCTGTCTCCCCCATGTCGCCACCTGTCTCCCTCTGTCTCCCCCATGTCACCACCGAGTCTCCCTCCTTCTCCCCCATGTCACACCTGTTTCCCTTCTTCTCCCCCCATGTCGCCACCTGTCTCCCTCTGTCCTCTCCAATGTCACCACCTGTCTACCTCTGTCTCCCCTATTTCACCACTGTCTCCTCTTTCTCCCCCATGTTGCCACCGTCTCCCTCCTTCTCCCCCATGTAGCCCACCTGTCTCTCTGTCTCCCCCATGTCACCCCTGTCTCCTCTGTCTCCCCCATGTCACCACCTGTCTCCGTCCATTCTCCCCCATGTCACACCTGTCTCCCTTCTTCTCCACCATGTCACACTTTTCTCCCTCTGTCTCCACCAGGACACCACTTGTCTCCCTCCTTCTCCCCCATTTCGCCACCTGTCTCCCTCCGTCTCCCCCATGTCGCCACCTGTCTCCCTCCGCCTCCCCATGTCGCCACTTGTCTCCCTCCGTCTCCCCGATGTCACCACTTGTCTCCCCCATGTCACCACTTGTCTCCCTCTGTCTCCCTAATGTCACCACCTGTCTCCCTCCATCTCCCCCATGTCACCACTTGTCTCCCCCTGTCTCCCTCTGTCTCCCCCATGTCACCACCTGTCTCCCTCTGTTTCCCCCATGTCACCACTTGTCTCCCTCCGTCTCCCCCATGTCACCACTTGTCTCCCTCCTTCTCCCCCATGTCACCACCTGTCTCCCCCCATGTCACCACCTGTCTCCCTCTGTCTCCCCCATTTCACCACTTGTCTCCCCCATGTCGCCACTTGTCTCCACCACCACCTGTCTCCCCCATGTCACCACATGTCTCTCTCTGTCTCCCCCATGTCACCAATTTTCTCCCTCTTTCTCCCCCATGTCACCACCTGTCTCCCTCTGTCTCCCCGATGTCACCAATTGTCTCCGCCATGTCACCACCTGTCTCCCTCCTTCTCCCCCATGTCACCACCTGTCTCCCTATGTCTCCCCCATGTCTCCACCTGTCTCCACCTGTCTCCCCCACCACCTGTCTCCCTCCTTCTCCCCCATGTCACCACCTGTCTCCCTCCTTCTCCCCCATGTCACCACTTGTCTCCATCCGTCTCCCCCGTGACACCACCTGTCTCCCTCCTTCTCCCCCATGTCACCACTTGTCTCCCTCTGTCTCCCCCATGTCTCCACCTGTCTCCACCTGTCTCCCCCCACCACCTGTCTCCCTCCTTCTCCCCCATGTCACCACCTGTCTCCCTCCTTCTCCCCCATGTCACCACTTGTCTCCATCCGTCTCCCCCATGTCACCACCTGTCTCCCTCCGTCTCCCCCATGTCACCACTTGTCTCCCTCTGTCTCCCCCATGTCACCACCTGTCTCCCTCTGTCTCCCCCATGTCGCCACCTGTCTCGTTCTGTCTTCCCCATGTCGCCACCTGTCTCCCTCCTTCTCCCCATGTCACAGCCTGTCTCTCTCTGTCTCCCTAATGTCACCACCTCTCTCTCTCTGTCTCCCCCATTTCACCACTTGTCTCCCGCTGTCTCCCCCATGTCACCACCTGTCTCCCTCTGTCTCCCCCATGTCGCCACCTGTCTCTCTCTGTCTCCCCATGTCACCACCTGTCTCCCCCATGTCACCACCTGTCTCTCTCTGTCTCCCCCATTTCACCACCTGTCTCCCCCATGTCGCCGCCTGTTCTCCCTCCGTCTCCCCCGTGTCACCACCTGTCTCCCTCTGTCTCCCCCATGTCACCACCTGTCTCCCTCTGTCTCCCCCATGGTCACCACCTGTCTCCCTCCTTCTCCCCCATGTCACCACCTGTCTCCCTTCTTCTCCCCCATGTCGCCACCTGTCTCCCTCTGTCTCCCCAATGTCACCACCTGTCTACCTCTGTCTCCCCTATTTCACCACCTGTCTCCCTCTTTCTCCCCCATGTTGCCACCTGTCTCCCTCCTTCTCCCCCATGTCGCCACCTGTCTTTCTCTGTCTCCCCATGTCACCACCTGTCTCCCTCTGTCTCCCCCATGTCACCACCTGTCTCCGTCCATCTCCCCCATGTCACCACCTGTCTCCCTTCTTCTCCCCCATGTCACCACTTTTCTCCCTCTGTCTCCCCCCATGACACCACTTGTCTCCCTCCTTCTCCCCCATTTCGCCACCTGTCTCCCTCCGTCTCCCCCATGTCGCCACCTGTCTCCCTCCGCCTCCCCATGTCGCCACTTGTCTCCCTCCGTCTCCCCGATGTCACCACTTGTCTCCCCCATGTCACCACTTGTCTCCCTCTGTCTCCCTAATGTCACCACCTGTCTCCCTCTGTCTCCTCCATGTCACCACTTGTCTCCCCCTGTCTCCCCCTGTCTCCCTCTGTCTCCCCCATGTCACCACCTGTCTCCCTCTGTTTCCCCCATGTCACCACTTGTCTCCCTCCGTCTCCCCCATGTCACCACTTGTCTCCCTCCTTCTCCCCCATGTCACCACCTGTCTCCCCCATGTCACCACCTGTCTCCCTCTGTCTCCCCCATTTCACCACTTGTCTCCCCCATGTCGCCACTTGTCTCCACCACCACCTGTCTCCCCCATGTCACCACATGTCTCTCTCTGTCTCCCCCATGTCACCAATTTTCTCCCTCTTTCTCCCCCATGTCACCACCTGTCTCCCTCTGTCTCCCCGATGTCACCAATTGTCTCCCCCATGTCACCACCTGTCTCCCTATGTCTCCCCCATGTCTCCACCTGTCTCCACCTGTCTCCCCCACCACCTGTCTCCCCTCCTTCTCCCCCATGTCACCACCTGTCTCCCTCCTTCTCCCCCATGTCACCACTTGTCTCCATCCGTCTCCCCCGTGACACCACCTGTCTCCCTCCTTCTCCCCCATGTCACCACTTGTCTCCCTCTGTCTCCCCCATGTCTCCACCTGTCTCCACCTGTCTCCCCCACCACCTGTCTCCCTCCTTCTCCCCATGTCACCACCTGTCTCCCTCCTTCTCCCCATGTCACCACTTGTCTCCATCCGTCTCCCCCATGTCACCACCTGTCTCCCTCCGTCTCCCCCATGTCACCACTTTTCTCCCTCTGTCTCCCCCATGACACCACTTGTCTCCCTCCTTCTCCCCCATTTCGCCACCTGTCTCCCTCCGTCTCCCCCATGTCGCCACCTGTCTCCCTCCGCCTCCCCATGTCACCACTTGTCTCCCTCTGTCTCCCCCATGTCACCACTTGTCTCCCTCTGTCTCCCCATGTCACCACCTGTCTCCCTCTGTCTCCCCCATGTCGCCACCTGTCTCGTTCTGTCTTCCCCATGTCGCCACCTGTCTCCCTCCTTCTCCCCCATGTCACAGCCTGTCTCTCTCTGTCTCCCTAATGTCACCACCTCTCTCTCTCTGTCTCCCCCATTTCACCACTTGTCTCCCGCTGTCTCCCCCATGTCACCACCTGTCTCCCTCTGTCTCCCCCATGTCGCCAACCTTCTCTCTCTTCCCCCATGTCACCACCTGTCTCCCCCATGTCACCACCTGTCTCTCTCTGTCTCCCCCATTTCACCACCTGTCTCCCCCATGTCGCCGCCTGTCTCCCTCCGTCTCCCCCGTGTCACCACCTTTCTCCCTCTGTCTCCCCCATGTCACCACCTGTCTCCCTCTGTCTCCCCCATGTCACCACCTGTCTCCCTCCTTCTCCCCCATGTCACCACCTGTCTCCCTTCTTCTCCCCCATGTCGCCACCTGTCTCCCTCTGTCTCCCCAATGTCACCACCTGTCTACCTCTGTCTCCCCTATTTCACCACCTGTCTCCCTCTTTCTCCCCCATGTTGCCACCTGTCTCCCTCCTTCTCCCCCATGTCGCCACCTGTCTCTCTCTGTCTCCCCCATGTCACCACCTGTCTCCCTCTGTCTCCCCCATGTCACCACCTGTCTCCGTCCATCTCCCCCATGTCACCACCTGTCTCCCTTCTTCTCCCCCCATGTCACCACTTTTCTCCCTCCTTCTCCCCCATTTCGCCACCTGTCTCCCTCCGTCTCCCCCATGTCGCCACCTGTCTCCCTCCGCCTCCCCATGTCGCCACTTGTCTCCCTCCGTCTCCCCGATGTCACCACTTGTCTCCCCCATGTCACCACTAGTCTCCCTCTGTCTCCCTAATGTCACCACCTGTCTCCCCTCTGTCTCCTCCATGTCACCACTTGTCTCCCCCTGTCTCCCCCTGTCTCCCTCTGTCTCCCCCATGTCACCACCTGTCTCCCTCTGTTTCCCCCATGTCACCACTTGTCTCCCTCCGTCTCCCCCATGTCACCACTTGTCTCCCTCCTTCTCCCCCCATGTCACCACCTGTCTCCCCCATGTCACCACCTGTCTCCCTCTGTCTCCCCCATTTCACCACTTGTCTCCCCCATGTCGCCACTTGTCTCCACCACCACCTGTCTCCCCCATGTCACCACATGTCTCTCTCTGTCTCCCCCATGTCACCAATTTTCTCCCTCTTTCTCCCCCATGTCACCACCTGTCTCCCTCTGTCTCCCCGATGTCACCAATTGTCTCCGCCATGTCACCACCTGTCTCCCTCCTTCTCCCCCATGTCACCACCTGTCTCCCTATGTCTCCCCCATGTCTCCACCTGTCTCCACCTGTCTCCCCCACCACCTGTCTCCCTCCTTCTCCCCCATGTCACCACCTGTCTCCCTCCTTCTCCCCCATGTCACCACTTGTCTCCATCCGTCTCCCCCGTGACACCACCTGTCTCCCTCCTTCTCCCCCATGTCACCACTTGTCTCCCTCTGTCTCCCCCATGTCTCCACCTGTCTCCACCTGTCTCCCCCACCACCTGTCTCCCTCCTTCTCCCCCATGTCACCACCTGTCTCCCTCCTTCTCCCCCATGTCACCACTTGTCTCCATCCGTCTCCCCCATGTCACCACTTGTCTCCCTCTGTCTCCCCCATGTCACCACCTGTCTCCCTCTGTCTCCCCCATGTCGCCACCTGTCTCGTTCTGTCTTCCCCATGTCGCCACCTGTCTCCCTCCTTCTCCCCCATGTCACAGCCTGTCTCTCTCGTCTCCCTAATGTCACCACCTCTCTCTCTCTGTCTCCCCCATTTCACCACTTGTCTCCCGCTTGTCTCCCCCATGTCACAACCTGTCTCCCTCTGTCTCCCCCATGTCGCCACCTGTCTCTCTCTGTCTCCCCATGTCACCACCTGTCTCCCCCATGTCACCACCTGTCTCTCTCTGTCTCCCCCATTTCACCACCTGTCTCCCCCATGTCGCCAATTGTCTCCCTCTGTCTCCCCCATGTCACCATCTGTCTCCCTCTCTCCCCCATGTCACCACTTGTCTCCCCCATGTCGCCACTTGTCTCCCTCTGTCTCCTCCATGTCACAACTGTCTACCTCCTTCTCCCCATGTCGCAAGCCTGTCTCCCTCGTCTCCCCCGTGTCACCACCTGTCTCCCTCTGTCTCCCCCATGTCACCACCTGTCTCCCTCTGTCTCCCCCATGTCACCACCTGTCTCCCTCCTACTCCCCATGTCACCACCTGTCTCCCTTCTTCTCCCCCATGTCGCCACCTGTCTCCCTCTGTCTCCCCCATGTCACCACTTGTCTACCTCTGTCTCCCCTATTTCACCACCTGTCTCCCTCTTTCTCCCCCATGTTGCCACCTGTCTCCCTCCTTCTCCCCCATGTCGCCACCTGTCTCTCTCTGTCTCCCCCATGTCACCACCTGTCTCCCTCTGTCTCCCCCATGTCACCACCTGGTCTCCGTTCCATCTCCCCAATGTCACCACCTGTCTCCCTTCTTCTCCCCCCATGTCACCACTTTTCTCCCTCTGTCTCCCCCATGACACCACCTGTCTACCTCTGTCTCCCCTATTTCACCACCTGTCTCCCTCCGTCTCCCCCATGTCGCCACCTGTCTCCCTCCGCCTCCCCATGTCACCCACTTGTCTCCCTCTGTCTCCCCCATGTCACCACTTGTCTCCCTCTGTCTCCCCCATGTCACCACCTGTCTCCCTATGTCTCCCCCATGTCGCCACCTGTCTCGTTCTGTCTTCCCCATGTCGCCACCAGTCTCCCTCCTTCTCCCCCATGTCACAGCCTGTCTCTCTCTGTCTCCATAATGTCACCACCTCTCTCTCTCTGGTCTCCCCCCATTTCACCACTTGTCTCCCGCTGTCTCCCCCATGTCACCACCTGTCTCCCTCTGTCTCCCCCATGTCGCCACCTGTCTCTCTCCTTCTCCCCATGTCACCACTTGTCTCCCCCACTTGTCCTCCCCCCTCCCTCTGTCTCCCTCTGTCTCCCCCATGTCACCACCTGTCTCCACCTGTCTCCCCCATGTCACCACTTGTCTCCCTCTGTCTCCCCCATGTCGCCACTACTCTTCCTCTGTCTCCCCAATGTCACCACCTGTCTCCCTTCTTCTCCCCCATGTCACCACTTTTCTCCCTCTGTCTCCCCCATGACACCACTTGTCTCCCTCCTTCTCCCCCATTTCGCCACCTGTCTCCCTCCGTCTCCCCCATGTCGCCACCTGTCTCCCTCCGCCTCCCCATGTCACTTGTCTCCCCCATGTCAACACCTGTCTCCCTCCTTCTCCCCCATGTCAGCACCTGTCTCCCTCCTTCTCCCCCCATGTCACCACCTGTCTCTCTCTGTCTCCCCCATGTCGCCACTTTTCTCCCTCTTTCTCCCCCATGTCACCACCTGTCTCCCTATGTCTCCCCGATGTCACCACTTGTCTCCCCCTGGTCAACACCTGTCTCCCTCCTTCTCCCCTCATGTCACCACCTGTCTCCCTCCTTCTCCCCCATGTCACCACCTGTCTCTCTCTGTCTCCCCCATTGTCGCCACTTTTCTCCCTCTTTCTCCCCCATGTCACCACCTGTCTCTCTCTGTCTCCCCCATGTCACCACTTTTCTCCCTCTTTCTCCCCCATGTCACCACCTGTCGCCCTCTGTCTCCCCGATGTCACCACTTGTCTCCCCATGTCACCACCTCTCTCCCTCCTTCTCCCCCATGTCACCACCTGTCTCCCTCTGTCTCCCCCATGTCACCACCTGTCTCCCTCTGTCTCCCCCATGTCACCCACTTGTCTCCCTCCGTCTCCCCCATGTCACCACCTGTCTCTCTCCTTCTCCCCCATGTCACCACTTGTCTCCCCCACTTGTCCTCCCCCTCCCTCTGGTCTCCCTCTGTCTCCCCCCATGTCACCACCTGCCTCCCTCCTTCTCCCCCATGTCACCACCTGTCTCCCTCTGTCTCCCCCATGTCGCCACCTGTCTCCCCCATGTCGCCACTTGTCTCCCTCTGTCTCCCCCCATGTCAAAACCTGTCTCCCTCCTTCTCCCCCATGTCACCACCTGTCTCTCTCTGTCTCCCCCCATGTCGCCACCTGTCTCTCTCTGTCTCCCCCATGTCGCCACCTGTCTCCCTTCTCTCCCCCATGTCACTACCTGTTTCCCTCCGTCTCCCCCATGTCACCACCTGTCTCCCTCCTTCTCCCCCATGTCACCACCTGTCTCCCTCCTTCTCCCCCATGTCACCACCTGTATCCAACCTTCTCCCCCATGTCACCACCTGTCTCCACCTGTCTCCCTCACCACCTGTCTCTCCCATGTCACAACTTGTCTCCCTCTGTCTCCCCCATGTCACCACCTGTCTCCCTCTGTCTCCCCCATGTCACCACTTGTCTCCCTCTGTCTCCCCCATGTCACCACCTGTCTCTCTCTGTCTCCCCCATGTCGCCACTTTTTCTCCCTCTTTCTCCCCCATGTCACCACCTGTCTCCCTCCGTCTCCCCCATGTCGCCACCTGTCTCCCTCTGTCTCCCCCATGTCGCCACCTGTCTCCCTCCTTCTCCCCCATGACACCACCTGTCTCCTTCCTTCTCCCCATGTCACCACTGTCTCCCCTCCTTCTCCCCCATGTCACCACCTGTCTCCCCCATGTCACCACCTGTCTACCTCTGTCTCCCCTATTTCACCACCTGTCTCCCTCTTTCCTCCCCCATGTTGCCACCTGTCTCCCTCCTTCTCCCCCATGTCGCCACCTGTCTCTCTCTGTCTCCCCCATGTCACCACCTGTCTCCCTCTGTCTCCCCAATGTCACCACCTGTCTCCGTCCATCTCCCCATGTCACCACCTGTCGCCCTTCTTCTCCCCCATGTCACCCACTTTTCTCCCTCTGTCTCCCCCATGACACCACCTGTCTACCTCTGTCTCCCCTATTTCCCTCCCTCCGTCTCCCCCATGTCGCCACCTGTCTCCCTCCGCCTCCCCATGTCACCACTTGTCTCCCTCTGTCTCCCCCATGTCACCACTTGTCTCCCTCTGTCTCCCCCATGTCACCACCTGTCTCCCTATGTCTCCCCCATGTCGCCACCTGTCTCGTTCTGTCTTCCCATGTCGCCACCAGTCTCCCTCCTTCTCCCCCATGTCACAGCCTGTCTCTCTCTGTCTCCATAATGTCACCACCTCTCTCTCTCTGTCTCCCCCATTTCACCACTTGTCTCCCGCTGTCTCCCCCATGTCACCACCTGTCTCCCTCTGTCTCCCCCATGTCGCCACCTGTCTCTCTCCTTCTCCCCATGTCACCACTTCTCTCCCCCACTTGTCCTCCCCCTCCCTCTGTCTCCCTCTGTCTCCCCCATGTCACCCACCTGTCTCCACCTGTCTCACCCATGTCACCACTTGTCTCCCTCTGTCTCCCCCCATGTCGCCACTTCTCTCCCTCTGTCTCCCCAATGTCACCCACTGTCTCCCTTCTTCTCCCCCATGTCACCACTTTTCTCCCTCTGTCTCCCCCATGACACCACTGTCTCCCTCCTTCTCCCCCATTTCGCACCTGTCTCCCTCCGTCTCCCCCATGTCGCCACCTGTCTCCCTCCGCCTCCCATGTCACTTGTCTCCCCCATGTCAACACCTGTCTCCCTCCTTCTCCCCCCATGTCAGCACCTGTCTCCCTCCTTCTCCCCCATGTCACCACCTGTCTCTCTCTGTCTCCCCCATGTCGCCACTTTTCTCCCTCTTTCTCCCCCATGTCACCACCTGTCTCCCTCTGTCTCCCCATGTCACCACTTGTCTCCCTCTGTCTCCCCCATGTCACCACCTGTCTCTCTCTGTCTCCCCCATGTCGCCACTTTTCTCCCTCTTTCTCCCCCATGTCACCACCTGTCTCCCTCCGTCTCCCCCATGTCGCCACCTGTCTCCCTCTGTCTCCCCCATGTCGCCACCTGTCTCCCTCCCTTCTCCCCCATGACACCACCTGTCTCCTTCCTTCTCCCCATGTCACCACCTGTCTCCCTCCTTCTCCCCCATGTCACCACCTGTCTCCCCCATGTCACCACCTGTCTCCCTCCTTCTCCCCCATGTCACCACTTGTCTACCTCTGTCTCCCCTATTTCACCACCTGTCTCCCTCTTTCTCCCCCATGTTGCCACCTGTCTCCCTCCTTCTCCCCCATGTCGCCACCTGTCTCTCTCTGTCTCCCCCATGTCGCCACCTGTCTCTCTCTGTCTCCCCCATGTCACCACCTGTCTCCCTCTGTCTCCCCCATGTCACCACCTGTCTCCGTCCATCTCCCCAATGTCACCACCTGTCTCCCTTCTTCTCCCCCATGTCACCACTTTTCTCCCTCTGTCTCCCCCCATGACACCACCTGTCTACCTCTGTCTCCCCTATTTCCCTCCCTCCGTCTCCCCCATGTCGCCACCTGTCTCCCTCCGCCTCCCCATGTCACCACTTGTCTCCCTCTGTCTCCCCCATGTCACCACTTGTCTCCCTCTGTCTCCCCCATGTCACCACCTGTCTCCCTATGTCTCCCCCATGTCGCCACCTGTCTCGTTCTGTCTTCCCCATGTCGCCACCAGTCTCCCTCCTTCTCCCCCATGTCACAGGCCTGTCTCTCTCTGTCTCCATAATGTCACCACCTCTCTCTCTCTGTCTCCCCCATTTCACCACTTGTCTCCCGCTGTCTCCCCCATGTCACCACCTGTCTCCCCTCTGTCTCCCCCATGTCGCCACCTGTCTCTCTCCTTCTCCCCATGTCACCACTTGTCTCCCCCACTTGTCCTCCCCCTCCCTCTGTCTCCCTCTGTCTCCCCCATGTCACCACCTGTCTCCACCTGTCTCCCCCATGTCACCACTTGTCTCCCTCTGTCTCCCCCATGTCGCCACTTCTCTCCCTCTGTCTCCCCAATGTCACCACCTGTCTCCCTTCTTCTCCCCCATGTCACCACTTTTCTCCCTCTGTCTCCCCCATTGACCCCACTTGTCTCCCTCCTTCTCCCCCATTTCGCCACCTGTCTCCCTCCGTCTCCCCCATGTCGCCACCTGTCTCCCTCCGCCTCCCCCATGTCACTTGTCTCCCCCATGTCAACAGCTGTCTCCCTCCTTCTCCCCCATGTCAGCACCTGTCTCCCTCCTTCTCCCCCCATGTCACCACCTGTCTCCTCTCTGTCTCCCCCATGTCGCCACTTTTCTCCCTCTTTCTCCCCCATGTCACCACCTGTCTCCCTATGTCTCCCCGATGTCACCACTTGTCTCCCCCTGGTCAACACCTGTCTCCCTCCTTCTCCCTCATGTCACCACCTGTCTCCCTCCTTCTCCCCCCATGTCACCACCTGTCTCTCTCTGTCTCCCCCATGTCGCCACTTTCCTCCCTCTTTCTCCCCCATGTCACCACCTGTCTCTCTCTGTCTCCCCCCATGTCACCACTTTTCTCCCTCTTTCTCCCCCATTGTCACCACCTGTCGCCCTCTGTCTCCCCGATGTCACCACTTGTCTCCCCCATGTCACCACCTGTCTCCCTCCTTCTCCCCCATGTCACCACCTGTCTCCCTCTGTCTCCCCCATGTCACCACCTGTCTCCCTCTGTCTCCCCCATGTCACCACTTGTCTCCCTCCGTCTCCCCCATGTCACCACCTGTCTCTCTCCTTCTCCCCCATGTCACCACTTGTCTCCCCCACTTGTCCTCCCCCTCCCCTTGTCTCCCTCTGTCTCCCCCCATGTCACCACCTGTCTCCCTCCTTCTCCCCCATGTCACCACCTGTCTCCCTCTGTCTCCCCCATGTCGCAACCTGTCTCCCCCATGTCGCCACTTGTCTCCCTCTGTCTCCCCCATGTCAAAACATGTCTCCCTCCTTCTCCCCCATGTCACCACCTGTCTCTCTCTGTCTCCCCCATGTCGCCACCTGTCTCTCTCTGTCTCCCCCATGTCGCCACCTGTCTCCCTTCTCTCCCCCATGTCACTACCTGTTTCCCTCCGTTCTCCCCCATGTCACCACCTGTCTTCCCTCCTTCTCCCCCATGTCACCAACCTGTCTCCCTCCTTCTCCCCCATGTCACCACCTGTATCCAACCTTCTCCCCCATGTACCACCTAGTCTCCACCTGTCTCCCTCACCACCTGTCTCTCCCATGTCACAACTTGTCTCCCTCTGTCTCCCCCATGTCACCACCTGTCTCCCTCTGTCTCCCCCATGTCACCACTTGTCTCCCTCTGTCTCCCCCATGTCACCACCTGTCTCTCTCTGTCTCCCCCATGTCGCCACTTTTCTCCCTCTTTCTCCCCCATGTCACCACCTGTCTCCCTCTGTCTCCCCCATGTCACCACTTGTCTCCCTCCGTCTCCCCCATGTCGCCACCTGTCTCCCCTGTCTCCCCCATGTCGCCACCTGTCTCCCTCCTTCTCCCCCATGACACCACCTGTCTCCTTCCCTTCTCCCCATGTCACCACCTGTCTCCCTCCTTCTCCCCATGTCACACCTTTCTCCCCCATGTCACCACCTGTCTCCCTCCTTCTCCCCCATGTCACCACCTGTCTCCCCATATCACCACCTGTCTCCCTCTGTCTCCCCCATGTCACCACTTCTCTCCCTCCGTCTCCCCCATGTCGCCCACCTGTCTCCCTCTCTCTCCCCTATGTCACTACCTGTCTCCCTCTGTCTCCCCCATGTCGCCACCTGTCTCCCTCTGTCTCCCCCATGTCGCCAACCTGTCTCTCTCTGTCTCCCCCATGTCGCCACCTGTCTCCCTTCTCTCCCCCATGTCACTACCTGTATCCCTCCCGTCTCCCCCATGTCACCACCTGTCTCCCTCCTTCTCCCCATGTCACCACCTGTCTCCCTCCTTCTCCCCCATGTCACCACCTGTATCCAACCTTCTCCCCCATGTCACCACCTGTCTCCACCTGTCTCCCCCACCACTGTCTCTCCCATGTCACCCACTTGTCTCCCTCTGTCTCCCCCATGTCACCACCTGTCTCCCTCTGTCTCACCCCATGTCACCACTTGTCTCCCTCTGTCTCCCCCATGTCACCCACCTGTCTCTCTCTGACTCCCCCATGTCGCCACTTTCTCCCTCTTGTCCCCCATGTCACCACCTGTCTCCCTCCTTCTCCCCGATGTCACCACTTGTCTCCCCCATGTCAACAACCTGTCTCCCTCCTTCTCCCCATGTCACACATGTCTCCCTCCTTCTCCCCCATGTTACCACCTGTCTCTCTCTGTCTCCCCATGGTCGCCACCTGTCTCTCTCTGTCTCCCCCATGTCGCCACCTGTCTCCCTTCTCTCCCCCATGTCACTACCTGTTTCCCTCCGTCTCCCCCATGTCACCACCTGTCTCCCTCCTTCTCCCCCATGTCACCACCTGTCTCCCTCCTTCTCCCCCATGTCACCACCTGTATCCAACCTTCTCCCCCATGTCACCACCTGTCTCCACCTGTCTCCCTCACCACCTGTCTCTCCATGTCACAAACTTGTCTCCCTCTGTCTCCCCCATGTCACCACCTGTCTCCCTCTTCTTCCCCCATGTCAGCACTTGTCTCCTCTGTCTCCCCCATGTCACCAACTTTCTCTGTCTCCCCCATGTCGCCACTTTTCTTCTCTTTCTCCCCCATGTCACCACCTGTCTCCCTCTGTCTCCCGATGTCACCACTTGTCTCCCCAATGTCAACACCTGTCTCCCTCCTTCTCCCCATGTCACCACCTGTCTCCCTCCTTCTCCCCCATGTCCCCACCTGTCTCTCTCTGTCTCCCCCATGTCGCCACTTTTCTACCCTTCTCCCCCATGTCACCACCTGTCTCCCTATGTCTCCCGATGTCACCACTTGTCTCCCCCATGTCAACACCTGTCTCCCTCCATCTCCCCCTTGTCACCACCTGTCTCCCTCCTTCTCCCCCGTCACCACCTGTCTCCCTCCTTCTCCCCCATGTCACCACCTGTCTCCCTCCTTCTCCCCCATGTCCCCACCTGTCTCTCTCTGTCTCCCCCATGTCGCCACTTTTCTACCTCTTTCTCCCCCATGTCACCACTGTCTCCTATGTCTCCACGATGTCACCACTTGTCTCCCCATGTCAACACCTGGTCTCCCTCCTTCTCCCCCATGTCACCACCTGTCTTCTCTGTCTCCCCCATGTCGCCACTTTTCTCCCCTTTCTCCCCCATGTCACCACCTGTCTCTCTCTGTCTCCCCAATGTCACCACTTTTCTCCCTCTTTTCCCCCATGTCACCACCTGTCGCCCTCTGTCTCCCCGATGTCACCACTGTCTCCCCATGTCACCACCTGTATCCCTCCTTCTCCCCATGTCACCACCTGTATCCTCCTTTCCCCATGTCACCACCTGTATCCCTCCTTCTCCCCCATGTCACCACCTGTCTCCCTCTGTTCCCCCATGTCACCACCTGTTCCCTCTGTCTCCCCCATGTCACCACTTGTCTCCCTCCGTCTCCCCCATGTCACCACCTGTTCTCCTCTCCTTCCTCCCCATGTCACCACTTGTCTCCCCCACTCTGTCTCCCCTCCCCTCTGTCTCCCTCTGTCTCCCCATGTCACCACCTGTCTCCCTCCTTCTCCCCCATGTCACCACCTGTCTCCCTCTGTCTCCCCCATGTCGCCACCTGCTCCCCCATGTCGCCACTTGTCTCCCTCTGTCTCCCCCATGTCAAAACCTGTCTCCCTGCTTCTCCCCCATGTCACCACCTGTCTCCCTCTGTCTCCCCATGTCACCACTTGTCTCCCTCCGTCTCCCCCATGTCGCCACCTGTCTCCCTCTGTCTCTCCCATGTCACAACTTGTCTCCCTCTGTCTCCCCCATGTCAAACCTGTCTCCCTCTGTCTCCCCCATGTCAGCACTTGTCTCCCTCTGTCTCCCCCATGTCACCAACTATCTCTGTCTCCCCCATGTCGCCACTTTTTTCCTCTTTCTCCCCCATGTCACCACCTGTCTCCCTCTGTCTCCCGATGTCACCACTGGTCTCCCCCATGTCAACACCTGTCCCCTCCTTTTCCCCCATGTCACCACCTGTCTCCCTCCTTCCCCCCATGTCACCACCTGTCTCCCTCCTTCTCCCCCATGTCACCACCTGTATCCAACCTTCTCCCCCATGTCACCACCTGTCTCCACCTGTCTCCCTCACCACCTGTCTCTCCCATGTCACAAAACTTGTCCCTCTGTCTCCCCCATGTCACCACCTGTCTCCCTCTGTCTCCCCCATGTCAGCACTTGTCTCCCTCTGTCTCCCCCATGTCACAAACTCTCTCTGTCTCCCCACATGTCGCCACTTTTCTCCTCTTTCTCCCCCATGTCACCACCTGTCTCCCTCTGTCTCCCCGATGTCACCACTTGTCTCCCCCATGTCAACACCTGTCTCCCTCCTTCTCCCCCATGTCACCACCTGTCTCCCTCCTTCTCCCCCATTGTCCCCACCTGTCTCTCTCTGTCTCCCCCATGTCGCACTTTTCTACCTCTTTCTCCCCCATGTCACCACCTGTCTCCTATGTCTCCCGATGTCACCACTTGTCTCCCCCATGTCAACACCTGTTCTCCCTCCATCTCCCCTTGTCACCACCTGTCTCCCTCCTTCTCCCCCATGTCACCACCTGTCTCCCTCCTCTCCCCCATGTCACCACCTGTCTCCCTCCTTCTCCCCCATGTCCACACCTATCTCTCTCTGTCTCCCCCATGTCGCACTTTTCTACCTCTTTCTCCCCCATGTCACCAACTGTCTCCCCTATGTCTCCCCGATGTCACCACTTGTCTCCCCCCCATGTCAAAACTGTCTCCCTCTTCTCCCCATGTCACCACCTGTCTCTCTCTGTCTCCCATGTCGCCACTTTTCTCCCTCTTCTCCCCCATGTCACCACCTGTCTCTCATGTCTCCCCCCATGTCACCACTTTTCTCACCCTCTTTTCCCCATGTCACCACCTGTCGCCCTCTGTCTCCCCGATGTCACCACTTGTCTCCCCCATGTCACCACCTGTATCCCTCCTTCTCCCCATGTCACCACTGTATCCCTCCTTCTCCCCCATGTCACCACCTGTATCCCTCCTTCTCCCCCATGTCACCACCTTCTCCCTCTGTCCCCCCATGTCACCACCTGTCTCCCTCTGTCTCCCCCATGTCACCACTTGTCTCCCTCCGTCTCCCCCATGTCACCACCTGTCTCTTCCTTCCTCCCCATGTCACCACTTGTCTCCCACACTTGTCTTTTCCCCCTCCCTCTGTCTCCCTCTGTCTCCCCCATGTCACCACCTGTCTCCCTCCTTCTCCCCACGTCACCACTGTCTCCCTCTGTCTCCCCCATGTGCCACATGTCTCCCCCATGTCGCCACTTGTCTCCCTCTGTCTCCCCCATGTCAAAACCTGTCTCCCTGCTCTCCCCCATGTCACCACCTGTCTCCCTCTGTCTCCCCCATGTCACCACTTGTCTCCCTCCGTCTCCCCCATGTCGCCACCTGTCTCCCTTGTCTCTCCCATGTCACACTTGTCTCCCTCTGTCTCCCCCATGTCACCACCTGTCTCCTCTGTCTCCCCCATGTCAGCACTTGTCTCCCTCTGTTCCCCCATGTCACCAACTATCTCTGTCTCCCCCCATTCGCACTTCTTCCTCTTTCGCCCCATGTCACCACCTGTCTCCCTCTGTGTCCCCGATGTCACCACTTGTCTCCCCATGTCAACACCTGTCTCCCTCCTCTCCCCCATGTCACCACCTGTCTCCCTCCCTTCTCCCCCATGTCACCCTGTCTCCCTCCTTCCCCCCATGTCACCACCTGTATCCAACCTTCTCCCCCATGTCACCACCTGTCTCCACCTGTCTCCCTCACCACCTGTCTTCCATGTCACAACTTGTTCCCTCTGTCTCCCCCATGTCACCACCTGTCTCCCTCTGTCTCCCCCATGTCAGCACTTGTCTCCTCTGTCTCCCCATGTCACCACTCTCTCTGTTCCCCCTGTCGCCACTTTTCTTCCTCTTCTCCCCCATGTCACCACCTGTCTCCCTCTGTCTCCCTCCGATGTCACCACTTGTCTCCCCATGTCAACACCTTGTCTCCCTCCTTCTCCCCATGTCACCACCTGTCTCCCTCCTTTCTCCCCCATGTCCCACCTGTCTCTCTTGTCTCCCCCATGTCGCCACTTTCTACCTCTTTCTCCCCAATGTCACCACCTGTCTCCCTATGTCTCCCCGATGTACACAACTTGTCTCCCCCATGTCAACACATGTCTCCCTCCATCTCCCCCTTGTCACCACCTGTCTCCCTCCTCTCCCCCATGTCACCACCTGTCTCCTCCTTCTCCCCCATGTCACCACCTGTATCCAACCTTCTCCCCCATGTCACCACCTTCTCACCTGTCTCCCTCACCACCTGTCTCTCCCATGTCACAACTGTCTCCCTCTGTCTCCCCCATGTCACCACCTGTCTCCCTCTGTCTCCCCCATGTCACCACTTGTCTCCTCTTTCTCCCCAAGTCACCACCTGTCTCTCTGTCTCCCCCATGTCGCCAATTTTATCCCTCTTTCTCCCCCATGTCAGACCACACTGTCCCCTCTGTCTCCACGATGTCACCACTTGCTCCCCCCATGTCAACACCTGTCTCCCTCCTTCTCCCCATGTCACCACCTGTCTCCCTCCTTCTCCCCCATGTCACCACCTGTCTCTCTCTGTCTCCCCCAATGTAGCCACTTTCTCCCTCTTCTCCCCCATGTCACAACCCGTCTCCCTATGTCTCCCCGATGTCCACACTTGTCTCCCCCATGTCAACACCTGTCTCCCTCCTTTCTCCATCATGTCACCACCTGTCTCCCTCCTTCTCCCCCTGTCACCACCCGTATCTCTCTGTCTCCCAATGTCGCCACTTTTCTCCCTCTTCTCCCCCATGTCACCACCTGTCTCTCTCTGTCTCCCCATGTCACCACTTTTCTCCCTCTTTCTCCCCCATGTCACCACCTGTCTCCCTCTGTCCCCCGATGTCACCACTTGTCTCCCCCATGTCACCACCTGTATTCCCTCCTTCCCCCATGTCACCACCTGTCTCCCTCTGTCTCCCCCATGTCACCACCTGTCTCCCTCTGTCTCCCCCATGCCACCACTTGTCTCCCTCCTTCTCCCCCATGTCACCACCTGTCTCCCTCCTTCTCCCCATGTCACCACTTGTCTCCCCCACTTTGTCCTCCCCCTCCCACCTGTCTCCCTCTGTCTCCCCCATGTCACCACCTGTCTCCCTCTTCTCCCCCATGTCACCACCTGTCTCCCTTGTCTCCCCATGTCACCACCTGTCTCCCCCATGTCACCACTTGTCTCCCTTGTCTCCCCATGTCAACACCTGTCTCCCTCTTCTCCCCCATGTCACCACCTGTCTCCTCTGTCTCCCCCATGTCACCACTTGTCTCCCTCCGTCTCCCCCATGTCGCCACCTGTCTCCCTCTGTCTCTCCCATGTCACCACCTGTCTCCCTCTGTCTCCCCATGTCACCACCTGTATCCCTCTGTCTCCCCCATGTCACCACTTGTCTCCCTCTGTCTCCCCCATGTCACCACCTCTCTCGTCTCCCCCATGTCACCACTTGTCTCCTCTTTCTCCCCCATGTCACCACCTGTCTCCCTCGTCTCCCCCATGTCACCACTTGTCTCCCCATGTCAACACCTGTCTCCCTCCTTCTCCCCCATGTCACCACCTGTCTCCCTCCTTCTCCCCCATGTCACCACCTGTCTCTCCTCTGTCTCCCCCATGTCACACTTTTCTCCCTCTTTCTCCCCCATGTCACCACCTGTCTCCCTATGTCTCCCCATGTCACCACTTGTCTCCCCCATGTCAACCACCTGTCTCCCTCCATCTCCCCCATGTCACCACCTGTCTCCCTCCTTCTCCCCCATGTCACCACCTGTCTCCCTCCTTCTCCCCCATGTCACCACCTGTCTCCTCCTTCTCCCCCATGTCACCACCTGTCTCCCTCTGTCTCCCC
>NW_022263763.1:0-43658 GCF_002021735.2 Oncorhynchus kisutch
CTAGTTCAGTACATTCTACATTCTAGTTCAGTACATTCTAACATTCTAGTTATGTACATTCTACACTCTAGTTCAGTACATTCTAAAACATACCATTCTAGTTCAGTACATTCTACTATTCTAGTGTTCAGTACATTCTAGTCAGTACATTCTAGTTCAGTACATTCTACCATTCTAGTTCAGTACATTCTACCATTCTAGTTCAGTAAGCTTCTAGTTCGTACATTCTACCGTTCTAGTTCAGTACATTCTACCATTCTAGTTCAGTACATTCTACCATTCTAGTTCAGTACATTCTACATTCTAGTTCAGTACATTCTACCATTCTAGTTCAGTACATTCTACCATTCTAGTTCAGTACATTCTACCATTCTAGTTCAGTACATTCTACCATTCTAGTTCAGTACATTCTACCATTCTAGTTCAGTACATTCTACCATTCTAGTTCAGTACATTCTACCGTTCTAGTTCAGTACATTCTACCATTCTAGTTCAGTACATTCTACCATTCTAGTTCAGTACATTCTACCATTCTAGTTCAGTACATTCTACCATTCTAGTTCAGTACATTCTACTATTCTTTTGTCATTCTTTATCATTCAGTATTTTTTACTTATTCCCTAGTTCAGTACATTCTACCATTCTAGTTCAGTACATTCTACCATTCTAGTTCAGTACATTCTACCATTCTAGTTCAGTACATTCTACCATTCTAGTTCAGTACATTCTACCATTCTAGTTCAGTACATTCTACCATTCTAGTTCAGTACATTCTACCATTCTAGTTCAGTACATTCTACCATTCTAGTTCAGTACATTCTAGTTCAGTACATTCTACCATTCTAGTTCAGTACATTCTACCATTCTAGTTCAGTACATTCTACCATTCTAGTTCAGTACATTCTACCATTCTAGTTCAGTACATTCTACTATTCTAGTTCAGTACATTCTACCATTCTAGTTCAGTACATTCTACATTCTAGTTCAGTACATTCTACCATTCTAGTTCAGTACATTCTACCATTCTAGTTCAGTACATTCTACCATTCTAGTTCAGTACATTCTACCATTCTAGTTCAGTACATTCTACTATTCTAGTTCAGTACATTCTACCATTCTAGTTCAGTACATTCTACCATTCTAGTTCAGTACATTCTACCATTCTAGTTCAGTACATTCTACCATTCTAGTTCAGTACATTCTACCATTCTAGTTCAGTACATTCTACCATTCTAGTTCAGTACATTCTACCATTCTAGTTCAGTACATTCTACTATTCTAGTTCAGTACATTCTACTTCTAGTTCAGTACATTCTACTATTCTAGTTCAGTACATTCTACCATTCTAGTTCAGTACATTCTACCATTCTAGTTCAGTACATTCTACCATTCTAGTTCAGTACATTCTACCATTCTAGTTCAGTACATTCTACCATTCTAGTTCAGTACATTCTACCATTCTAGTTCAGTACATTCTACCATTCTAGTTCAGTACATTCTACCATTCTAGTTCAGTACATTCTACATTCTAGTTCAGTACATTCTACCATTCTAGTTCAGTACATTCTACCATTCTAGTTCAGTACATTCTACCATTCTAGTTCAGTACATTCTACCATTCTAGTTCAGTACATTCTACTATTCTAGTTCAGTACATTCTACCGTTCTAGTTCAGTACATTCTACTATTGTTGTTCAGTACATTCTACTATTCTAGTTCAGTACATTCTACCATTCTAGTTCAGTACATTCTACCGTTCTAGTTTGTACATTCTACCATTCTAGTTCAGTACATTCTACCATTCTAGTTCAGTACATTCTACCATTCTAGTTCAGTACATTCTACCATTCTAGTTCAGTACATTCTACCATTCTAGTTCAGTACATTCTACCATTCTAGTTCAGTACATTCTACCATTCTAGTTCAGTACATTCTACCATTCTAGTTCAGTACATTCTACCATTCTAGTTCAGTACATTCTACTATTCTAGTTCAGTACATTCTACCACTCTAGTTCAGTACATTCTACCATTCTAGTTCAGTACATTCTAGTTCAGTACATTCTACCGTTCTAGTTCAGTACATTCTACCATTCTAGTTCAGTACATTCTACCGTTCTAGTTCAGTACATTCTACCTTCTTCAGTACATTCTACCATTCTAGTTCAGTACATTCTACCATCTAGTTCAGTACATTCTACCATTCTAGTTCAGTACATTCTACCATTCTAGTTCAGTACATTCTACCATTCTAGTTCAGTACATTCTACCATTCTAGTTCAGTACATTCTACCATTCTAGTTCAGTACATTCTACCATCTAGTTCAGTACATTCTACCATTCTAGTTCAGTACATTCTACCATTCTAGTTCAGTACATTCTACCATTCTAGTTCAGTACATTCTACCATTCTAGTTCAGTACATTCTACCATTCTAGTTCAGTACATTCTACCATTCTAGTTCAGTACATTCTACCATTCTAGTTCAGTACATTCTACCATTCTAGTTCAGTACATTCTACCATTCTAGTTCAGTACATTCTACCATTCTAGTTCAGTACATTCTACCATTCTAGTTCAGTACATTCTACCATTCTAGTTCAGTACATTCTACATTCTAGTTCAGTACATTCTACCATTCTAGTTCAGTACATTCTACCATTCTAGTTCAGTACATTCTACCATTCTAGTTCAGTACATTCTACCATTCTAGTTCAGTACATTCTACCATTCTAGTTCAGTACATTCTACATTCTAGTTCAGTACATTCTACCATTCTAGTTCAGTACATTCTACCATTCTAGTTCAGTACATTCTACCATTCTAGTTCAGTACATTCTACCATTCTAGTTCAGTACATTCTACCATTCTAGTTCAGTACATTCTACCATTCTAGTTCAGTACATTCTACCATTCTAGTTCAGTACATTCTACCATTCTAGTTCAGTACATTCTACCATTCTAGTTCAGTACATTCTACCATTCTAGTTCAGTACATTCTACCATTCTAGTTCAGTACATTCTACCATCTAGTTCAGTACATTCTACTATTCTAGTTCAGTACATTCTACCATTCTAGTTCAGTACATTCTACCATTCTAGTTCAGTACATTCTACCATTCTAGTTCAGTACATTCTACCATTCTAGTTCAGTACATTCTACATTCTAGTTCAGTACATTCTACCATTCTAGTTCAGTACATTCTACCATTCTAGTTCAGTACATTCTACCATTCTAGTTCAGTACATTCTACCATTCTAGTTCAGTACATTCTACCATTCTAGTTCAGTACATTCTACCATTCTAGTTCAGTACATTCTACCATTCTAGTTCAGTACATTCTACTATTCTAGTTCAGTACATTCTACCATTCTAGTTCAGTACATTCTACCATTCTAGTTCAGTACATTCTACCATTCTAGTTCAGTACATTCTACCATTCTAGTTCAGTACATTCTACCATTCTAGTTCAGTACATTCTACCATTCTAGTTCAGTACATTCTACCATTCTAGTTCAGTACATTCTACCATTCTAGTTCAGTACATTCTACCATTCTAGTTCAGTACATTCTACCATTCTAGTTCAGTACATTCTACTATTCTAGTTCAGTACATTCTACCATTCTAGTTCAGTACATTCTACCATTCTAGTTCAGTTCATTCTACCATTCTAGTTCAGTACATTCTACCGTTCTAGTTCAGTACATTCTACTATTCTAGTTCAGTACATTCTACCATTCTAGTTCAGTACATTCTACTATTCTAGTTCAGTACATTCTACCATTCTAGTTCAGTACATTCTACCATTCTAGTTCAGTACATTCTATTCTAGGTCAGTACATTCTACCATTCTAGTTCAGTACATTTTACCATTCTAGTTCAGTACATTCTACCATTCTAGTTCAGTACATTCTACTATTCTAGTTCAGTACATTCTACCATTCTAGTTCAGTACATTCTACCATTCTAGTTCAGTACATTCTACCATTCTAGTTCAGTACATTCTACCATTCTAGTTCAGTACATTCTACCATTCTAGTTCAGTACATTCTACCATTCTAGTTCAGTACATTCTACATTCTAGTTCAGTACATTCTACCATTCTAGTTCAGTACATTCTACCATTCTAGTTCAGTACATTCTACATTCTAGTTCAGTACATTCTACCATTCTAGTTCAGTACATTCTACCATTCTAGTTCAGTACATTCTACCATTCTAGTTCAGTACATTCTACATTCTAGTTCAGTACATTCTACCGTTCTAGTTCAGTACATTCTACCATTCTAGTTCAGTACATTCTACCATTCTAGTTCAGTACATTCTACCATTCTAGTTCAGTACATTCTACCATTCTAGTTCAGTACATTCTACCATTCTAGTTCAGTACATTCTACCGTTCTAGTTCAGTACATTCTACCATTCTAGTTCAGTACATTCTACCATTCTAGTTCAGTACATTCTACCATTCTAGTTCAGTACATTCTACCGTTCTAGTTCAGTACATTCTACCATTCTAGTTCAGTACATTCTAGTTCAGTACATTCTACCATTCTAGTTCAGTACATTCTACCATTCTAGTTCAGTACATTCTACCATTCTAGTTCAGTACATTCTACCATTCTAGTTCAGTACATTCTACCATTCTAGTTCAGTACATTCTACCATTCTAGTTCAGTACATTCTACTATTCTAGTTCAGTACATTCTAGTTCAGTACATTCTAGTTCAGTACATTCTACCATTCTAGTTCAGTACATTCTACCATTCTAGTTCAGTACATTCTAGTTCAGTACATTCTACCATTCTAGTTCAGTACATTCTACCATTCTAGTTCAGTACATTCTACCATTCTAGTTCAGTACATTCTACCATTCTAGTTCAGTACATTCTACCATTCTAGTTCAGTACATTCTACCATTCTAGTTCAGTACATTCTACCATTCTAGTTCAGTACATTCTACCATTCTAGTTCAGTACATTCTACCATTCTAGTTCAGTACATTCTACCATTCTAGTTCAGTACATTCTACCATTCTAGTTCAGTACATTCTACCATTCTAGTTCAGTACATTCTACCATTCTAGTTCAGTACATTCTACCATTCTAGTTCAGTACATTCTACCATTCTAGTTCAGTACATTCTACCATTCTAGTTCAGTACATTCTACCATTCTAGTTCAGTACATTCTACCATTCTAGTTCAGTACATTCTACCATTCTAGTTCAGTACATTCTACATTCTAGTTCAGTACATTCTACTATTCTAGTTCAGTACATTCTACCATTCTAGTTCAGTACATTCTACCATTCTAGTTCAGTACATTCTACCATTCTAGTTCAGTACATTCTACCATTCTAGTTCAGTACATTCTACCATTCTAGTTCAGTACATTCTACCATTCTAGTTCAGTACATTCTACCATTCTAGTTCAGTACATTCTACCATTCTAGTTCAGTACATTCTACCATTCTAGTTCAGTACATTCTACCATTCTAGTTCAGTACATTCTACCATTCTAGTTCAGTACATTCTACCATTCTAGTTCAGTACATTCTACCATTCTAGTTCAGTACATTCTACCGTTCTAGTTCAGTACATTCTACCATTCTAGTTCAGTACATTCTACCATTCTAGTTCAGTACATTCTACCATTCTAGTTCAGTACATTCTACCATTCTAGTTCAGTACATTCTACCATTCTAGTTCAGTACATTCTACCATTCTAGTTCAGTACATTCTACCATTCTAGTTCAGTACATTCTACCATTCTAGTTCAGTACATTCTACCATTCTAGTTCAGTACATTCTACCATTCTAGTTCAGTACATTCTACCATTCTAGTTCAGTACATTCTACCATTCTAGTTCAGTACATTCTACCATTCTAGTTCAGTACATTCTACCATTCTAGTTCAGTACATTCTACCATTCTAGTTCAGTACATTCTACCATTCTAGTTCAGTACATTCTACCATTCTAGTTCAGTACATTCTACCATTCTAGTTCAGTACATTCTACCATTCTAGTTCAGTACATTCTACCATTCTAGTTCAGTACATTCTACCATTCTAGTTCAGTACATTCTACCATTCTAGTTCAGTACATTCTACCATTCTAGTTCAGTACATTCTACCATTCTAGTTCAGTACATTCTACCATTCTAGTTCAGTACATTCTACCATTCTAGTTCAGTACATTCTACCATTCTAGTTCAGTACATTCTACCATTCTAGTTCAGTACATTCTACCATTCTAGTTCAGTACATTCTACCATTCTAGTTCAGTACATTCTACCATTCTAGTTCAGTACATTCTACATTCTAGTTCAGTACATTCTACCATTCTAGTTCAGTACATTCTACCATTCTAGTTCAGTACATTCTACCGTTCTAGTTCAGTACATTCTACCATTCTAGTTCAGTACATTCTACCATTCTAGTTCAGTACATTCTACCATTCTAGTTCAGTACATTCTACCATTCTAGTTCAGTACATTCTACCATTCTAGTTCAGTACATTCTACCATTCTAGTTCAGTACATTCTACCATTCTAGTTCAGTACATTCTACATTCTAGTTCAGTACATTCTACCATTCTAGTTCAGTACATTCTACCATTCTAGTTCAGTACATTCTACCATTCTAGTTCAGTACATTCTACCATTCTAGTTCAGTACATTCTACCATTCTAGTTCAGTACATTCTACCATTCTAGTTCAGTACATTCTACCATTCTAGTTCAGTACATTCTACCATTCTAGTTCAGTACATTCTACCATTCTAGTTCAGTACATTCTACCATTCTAGTTCAGTACATTCTACCATTCTAGTTCAGTACATTCTACCATTCTAGTTCAGTACATTCTACCATTCTAGTTCAGTACATTCTACCATTCTAGTTCAGTACATTCTACCATTCTAGTTCAGTACATTCTACCATTCTAGTTCAGTACATTCTACCATTCTAGTTCAGTACATTCTACCATTCTAGTTCAGTACATTCTACCATTCTAGTTCAGTACATTCTACCATTCTAGTTCAGTACATTCTACCATTCTAGTTCAGTACATTCTACCATTCTAGTTCAGTACATTCTACCATTCTAGTTCAGTACATTCTACCATTCTAGTTCAGTACATTCTACCATTCTAGTTCAGTACATTCTACCATTCTAGTTCAGTACATTCTACCATTCTAGTTCAGTACATTCTACCATTCTAGTTCAGTACATTCTACCATTCTAGTTCAGTACATTCTACCATTCTAGTTCAGTACATTCTACCATTCTAGTTCAGTACATTCTACCATTCTAGTTCAGTACATTCTACCATTCTAGTTCAGTACATTCTACCATTCTAGTTCAGTACATTCTACCATTCTAGTTCAGTACATTCTACCATTCTAGTTCAGTACATTCTACCATTCTAGTTCAGTACATTCTACCATTCTAGTTCAGTACATTCTACCATTCTAGTTCAGTACATTCTACCATTCTAGTTCAGTACATTCTACCATTCTAGTTCAGTACATTCTACCATTCTAGTTCAGTACATTCTACCATTCTAGTTCAGTACATTCTACCATTCTAGTTCAGTACATTCTACCATTCTAGTTCAGTACATTCTACCATTCTAGTTCAGTACCATTCTAGTTCAGTACATTCTACCATTCTAGTTCAGTACATTCTACCATTCTAGTTCAGTACATTCTACCATTCTAGTTCAGTACATTCTACCATTCTAGTTCAGTACATTCTACCATTCTAGTTCAGTACATTCTACCATTCTAGTTCAGTACATTCTACCATTCTAGTTCAGTACATTCTACTATTCTAGTTCAGTACATTCTACCGTTCTAGTTCAGTACATTCTACTATTCTAGTTCAGTACATTCTACCATTCTAGTTCAGTACATTCTACCATTCTAGTTCAGTACATTCTACCATTCTAGTTCAGTACATTCTACCATTCTAGTTCAGTACATTCTACCATTCTAGTTCAGTACATTCTACCATTCTAGTTCAGTACATTCTACCATTCTAGTTCAGTACATTCTACCATTCTAGTTCAGTACATTCTACCATTCTAGTTCAGTACATTCTACCATTCTAGTTCAGTACATTCTACCATTCTAGTTCAGTACATTCTACCATTCTAGTTCAGTACATTCTACCATTCTAGTTCAGTACATTCTACCATTCTAGTTCAGTACATTCTACCATTCTAGTTCAGTACATTCTACATTCTAGTTCAGTACATTCTACCATTCTAGTTCAGTACATTCTACCATTCTAGTTCAGTACATTCTACCATTCTAGTTCAGTACATTCTACCATTCTAGTTCAGTACATTCTACCATTCTAGTTCAGTACATTCTACCATTCTAGTTCAGTACATTCTACTATTCTAGTTCAGTACATTCTACCATTCTAGTTCAGTACATTCTACCATTCTAGTTCAGTACATTCTACCATTCTAGTTCAGTACATTCTACCATTCTAGTTCAGTACATTCTACCATTCTAGTTCAGTACATTCTACCATTCTAGTTCAGTACATTCTACCATTCTAGTTCAGTACATTCTACTATTCTAGTTCAGTACATTCTACCATTCTAGTTCAGTACATTCTACCATTCTAGTTCAGTACATTCTACCATTCTAGTTCAGTACATTCTACCATTCTAGTTCAGTACATTCTACCATTCTAGTTCAGTACATTCTACCATTCTAGTTCAGTACATTCTACCATTCTAGTTCAGTACATTCTACCATTCTAGTTCAGTACATTCTACCATTCTAGTTCAGTACATTCTACCATTCTAGTTCAGTACATTCTACCATTCTAGTTCAGTACATTCTACCATTCTAGTTCAGTACATTCTACCATTCTAGTTCAGTACATTCTACCATTCTAGTTCAGTACATTCTACCATTCTAGTTCAGTACATTCTACATTCTAGTTCAGTACATTCTACCGTTCTAGTTCAGTACATTCTACCATTCTAGTTCAGTACATTCTACCGTTCTAGTTCAGTACATTCTACCATTCTAGTTCAGTACATTCTACCATTCTAGTTCAGTACATTCTACCATTCTAGTTCAGTACATTCTACCATTCTAGTTCAGTACATTCTACCATTCTAGTTCAGTACATTCTACTATTCTAGTTCAGTACATTCTACCATTCTAGTTCAGTACATTCTACCGTTCTAGTTCAGTACATTCTACCATTCTAGTTCAGTACATTCTACCATTCTAGTTCAGTACATTCTACCATTCTAGTTCAGTACATTCTACCATTCTAGTTCAGTACATTCTACCATTCTAGTTCAGTACATTCTACCATTCTAGTTCAGTACATTCTACCATTCTAGTTCAGTACATTCTACCATTCTAGTTCAGGACATTCTACTATTCTAGTTCAGTACATTCTAGTTCAGTACATTCTACCGTTCTAGTTCAGTACATTCTACCACTCTAGTTCAGTACATTCTACCATTCTAGTTCAGTACATTCTACCATTCTAGTTCAGTACATTCTACCGTTCTAGTTCAGTACATTCTACCATTCTAGTTCAGTACATTCTACCATTCTAGTTCAGTACATTCTACTATTCTAGTTCAGTACATTCTACCGTTCTAGTTCAGTACATTCTACCATTCTAGTTCAGTACATTCTACCATTCTAGTTCAGTACATTCTACTATTCTAGTTCAGTACATTCTACCATTCTAGTTCAGTACATTCTACCATTCTAGTTCAGTACATTCTACCATTCTAGTTCAGTACATTCTACCATTCTAGTTCAGTACATTCTACCGTTCTAGTTCAGTACATTCTACCATTCTAGTTCAGTACATTCTACCATTCTAGTTCAGTACATTCTACCATTCTAGTTCAGTACATTCTACCATTCTAGTTCAGTACATTCTACCATTCTAGTTCAGTACATTCTACCATTCTAGTTCAGTACATTCTACTATTCTAGTTCAGTACATTCTACCGTTCTAGTTCAGTACATTCTACTATTCTAGTTCAGTACATTCTACCATTCTAGTTCAGTACATTCTACCATTCTAGTTCAGTACATTCTACCATTCTAGTTCAGTACATTCTACCATTCTAGTTCAGTACATTCTACTATTCTAGTTCAGTACATTCTACCATTCTAGTTCAGTACATTCTACCATTCT
Source organism: Oncorhynchus kisutch (assembly GCF_002021735.2). Taxonomy (NCBI): domain Eukaryota; kingdom Metazoa; phylum Chordata; class Actinopteri; order Salmoniformes; family Salmonidae; genus Oncorhynchus; species Oncorhynchus kisutch. The sequence continues at coordinate 10,194 of NW_022263763.1, forward strand.
AGTTCAGTACATTCTACCATTCTAGTTCAGTACATTCTACTATTCTAGTTCAGTACATTCTACCATTCTAGTTCAGTACATTCTACCGTTCTAGTTCAGTACATTCTACTATTCTAGTTCAGTACATTCTACCATTCTAGTTCAGTACATTCTACCATTCTAGTTCAGTACATTCTACTATTCTAGTTCAGTACATTCTACCGTTCTAGTTCAGTACATTCTACTATTCTAGTTCAGTACATTCTACCGTTCTAGTTCAGTACATTCTACTATTCTTGTTCAGTACATTCTACCGTTCTAGTTAGTACATTCTACCATTCTAGTTCAGTACATTCTACCACTCTAGTTCAGTACATTCTACCATTCTAGTTCAGTACATTCTACTATTCTAGTTCAGTACATTCTACCATTCTAGTTCAGTACATTCTACCATTCTAGTTAGTACATTCTACCATTCTAGTTCAGTACATTCTACCATTCTAGTTCAGTACATTCTACTATTCTAGTTCAGTACATTCTAGTTCAGTACATTCTAGTTCAGTACATTCTACCACTCTAGTTCAGTACATTCTACCATTCTAGTTCAGTACATTCTAGTTCAGTACATTCTACCGTTCTAGTTCAGTACATTCTACCATTCTAGTTCAGTACATTCTACCGTTCTAGTTCAGTACATTCTACCATTCTAGTTCAGTACATTCTACCATTCTAGTTCAGTACATTCTACCATTCTAGTTCAGTACATTCTACTATTCTAGTTCAGTACATTCTACCATTCTAGTTCAGTACATTCTACCATTCTAGTTCAGTACATTCTACCATTCTAGTTCAGTACATTCTACCATTCTAGTTCAGTACATTCTACCATTCTAGTTCAGTACATTCTACCATTCTAGTTCAGTACATTCTACCATTCTAGTTCAGTACATTCTACCGTTCTAGTTCAGTACATTCTACCATTCTAGTTCAGTACATTCTACCATTCTAGTTCAGTACATTCTACCATTCTAGTTCAGTACATTCTACCATTCTAGTTCAGTACATTCTACTATTCTAGTTCAGTACATTCTAGTTCAGTACATTCTACCGTTCTAGTTCAGTACATTCTACCATTCTAGTTCAGTACATTCTACCATTCTAGTTCAGTACATTCTAGTTCAGTACATTCTACCATTCTAGTTCAGTACATTCTACCATTCTAGTTCAGTACATTCTACCATTCTAGTTCAGTACATTCTACTATTCTAGTTCAGTACATTCTACCGTTCTAGTTCAGTACATTCTACCATTCTAGTTCAGTACATTCTACCATTCTAGTTCAGTACATTCTACTATTCTAGTTCAGTACATTCTACCATTCTAGTTCAGTACATTCTACCATTCTAGTTCAGTACATTCTACCATTCTAGTTCAGTACATTCTACTATTCTAGTTCAGTACATTCTACCGTTCTAGTTATGTACATTCTACCATTCTAGTTCAGTACATTCTACCACTCTAGTTCAGTACATTCTACCATTCTAGTTCAGTACATTCTACCATTCTAGTTCAGTACATTCTACCATTCTAGTTCAGTACATTCTACCATTCTAGTTCAGTACATTCTACCATTCTAGTTCAGTACATTCTACCATTCTAGTTCAGTACATTCTACTATTCTAGTTCAGTACATTCTAGTTCAGTACATTCTAGTTCAGTACATTCTACCATTCTAGTTCAGTACATTCTACCATTCTAGTTCAGTACATTCTAGTTCAGTACATTCTACCGTTCTAGTTCAGTACATTCTACCATTCTAGTTCAGTACATTCTACCGTTCTAGTTCAGTACATTCTACCATTCTAGTTCAGTACATTCTACCATTCTAGTTCAGTACATTCTACCATTCTAGTTCAGTACATTCTACCATTCTAGTTCAGTACATTCTACCATTCTAGTTCAGTACATTCTACCATTCTAGTTCAGTACATTCTACCGTTCTAGTTCAGTACATTCTACTATTAGTTCAGTACATTCTACCGTTCTAGTTCAGTACATTCTACCATTCTAGTTCAGTACATTCTACCGTTCTAGTTCAGTACATTCTACCATTCTAGTTCAGTACATTCTACTATTCTAGTTCAGTACATTCTACCGTTCTAGTTCAGTACATTCTACTATTCTAGTTCAGTACATTCTACCGTTCTAGTTCAGTACATTCTACCATTCTAGTTCAGTACATTCTACCATTCTAGTTCAGTACATTCTACCATTCTAGTTCAGTACATTCTACTATTCTAGTTCAGTACATTCTACCATTCTAGTTCAGTACATTCTACCATTCTAGTTCAGTACATTCTACCATTCTAGTTCAGTACATTCTACCATTCTAGTTCAGTACATTCTACTATTCTAGTTCAGTACATTCTAGTTCAGTACATTCTAGTTCAGTACATTCTACCATTCTAGTTCAGTACATTCTACCATTCTAGTTCAGTACATTCTAGTTCAGTACATTCTACCGTTCTAGTTCAGTACATTCTACCATTCTAGTTCAGTACATTCTACCATTCTAGTTCAGTACATTCTACCATTCTAGTTCAGTACATTCTACCATTCTAGTTCAGTACATTCTACCATTCTAGTTCAGTACATTCTACCATTCTAGTTCAGTACATTCTACCATTCTAGTTCAGTACATTCTACCATTCTAGTTCAGTACATTCTACTATTCTAGTTCAGTACATTCTAGTTCAGTACATTCTACCATTCTAGTTCAGTACATTCTACCACTCTAGTTCAGTACATTCTACCATTCTAGTTCAGTACATTCTAGTTCAGTTCATTCTACCATTCTAGTTCAGTACATTCTACCGTTCTAGTTCAGTACATTCTACCATTCTAGTTCAGTACATTCTACCATTCTAGTTCAGTACATTCTACCATTCTAGTTCAGTACATTCTACCGTTCTAGTTCAGTACATTCTACCGTTCTAGTTCAGTACATTCTACTATTCTAGTTCAGTACATTCTACCATTCTAGTTCAGTACATTCTACCATTCTAGTTCAGTACATTCTACTATTCTAGTTCAGTACATTCTACCGTTCTAGTTCAGTACATTCTACTATTCTGTTCAGTACATTCTACCGTTCTAGTTCAGTACATTCTACTATTCTAGTTCAGTACATTCTACCGTTCTAGTTAGTACATTCTACCATTCTAGTTCAGTACATTCTACCACTCTAGTTCAGTACATTCTACCATTCTAGTTCAGTACATTCTACTATTCTAGTTCAGTACATTCTACCATTCTAGTTCAGTACATTCTACCATTCTAGTTAGTACATTCTACCATTCTAGTTCAGTACATTCTACCATTCTAGTTCAGTACATTCTACTATTCTAGTTCAGTACATTCTAGTTCAGTACATTCTAGTTCAGTACATTCTACCGTTCTAGTTCAGTACATTCTACCACTCTAGTTCAGTACATTCTACCATTCTAGTTCAGTACATTCTAGTTCAGTACATTCTACCGTTCTAGTTCAGTACATTCTACCATTCTAGTTCAGTACATTCTACCGTTCTAGTTCAGTACATTCTACCATTCTAGTTCAGTACATTCTACCATTCTAGTTCAGTACATTCTACCGTTCTAGTTCAGTACATTCTACCACTCTAGTTCAGTACATTCTACCATTCTAGTTCAGTACATTCTAGTTCAGTACATTCTACCGTTCTAGTTCAGTACATTCTACTATTCTAGTTCAGTACATTCTAGTTCAGTACATTCTACCGTTCTAGTTCAGTACATTCTACCACTCTAGTTCAGTACATTCTACCATTCTAGTTCAGTACATTCTAGTTCAGTACATTCTACCGTTCTAGTTCAGTACGTTCTACCATTCTAGTTCAGTACATTCTACCGTTCTAGTTCAGTACATTCTACCATTCTAGTTCAGTACATTCTACCATTCTAGTTCAGTACATTCTACCGTTCTAGTTCAGTACATTCTACTATTCTTGTTCAGTACATTCTACCGTTCTAGTTCAGTACATTCTACTATTCTAGTTCAGTACATTCTACCGTTCTAGTTATGTACATTCTACCATTCTAGTTCAGTACATTCTACCACTCTAGTTCAGTACATTCTACCATTCTAGTTCAGTACATTCTACCATTCTAGTTCAGTACATTCTACTATTCTAGTTCAGTACATTCTAGTTCAGTACATTCTAGTTCAGTACATTCTACCATTCTAGTTCAGTACATTCTACCACTCTAGTTCAGTACATTCTACCATTCTAGTTCAGTACATTCTAGTTCAGTACATTCTACCGTTCTAGTTCAGTACATTCTACCATTCTAGTTCAGTACATTCTACCGTTCTAGTTCAGTACATTCTACCATTCTAGTTCAGTACATTCTACCATTCTAGTTCAGTACATTCTACCGTTCTAGTTCAGTACATTCTACCACTCTAGTTCAGTACATTCTACCATTCTAGTTCAGTACATTCTAGTTCAGTACATTCTACCATTCTAGTTCAGTACATTCTACTATTCTAGTTCAGTACATTCTAGTTCAGTACATTCTACCATTCTAGTTCAGTACATTCTACCATTCTAGTTCAGTACATTCTACCATTCTAGTTCAGTACATTCTACCATTCTAGTTCAGTACATTCTAGTTCAGTACATTCTACCGTTCTAGTTCAGTACATTCTACCATTCTAGTTCAGTACATTCTACCGTTCTAGTTCAGTACATTCTACCATTCTAGTTCAGTACATTCTACCATTCTAGTTCAGTACATTCTACCATTCTAGTTCAGTACATTCTACTATTCTAGTTCAGTACATTCTACCATTCTAGTTCAGTACATTCTACCATTCTAGTTCAGTACATTCTACCATTCTAGTTCAGTACATTCTACCGTTCTAGTTCAGTACATTCTACCATTCTAGTTCAGTACATTCTACCATTCTAGTTCAGTACATTCTACTATTCTAGTTCAGTACATTCTACCATTCTAGTTCAGTACATTCTACCATTCTAGTTCAGTACATTCTACCATTCTAGTTCAGTACATTCTACTATTCTAGTTCAGTACATTCTACCATTCTAGTTCAGTACATTCTACCATTCTAGTTCAGTACATTCTACCATTCTAGTTCAGTACATTCTACTATTCTAGTTCAGTACATTCTACCGTTCTAGTTCAGTACATTCTACCATTCTAGTTCAGTACATTCTACCATTCTAGTTCAGTACATTCTACCATTCTAGTTCAGTACATTCTACCGTTCTAGTTCAGTACATTCTACCATTCTAGTTCAGTACATTCTACCATTCTAGTTCAGTACATTCTACCATTCTAGTTCAGTACATTCTACCATTCTAGTTCAGTACATTCTACTATTCTAGTTCAGTACATTCTAGTTCAGTACATTCTACCATTCTAGTTCAGTACATTCTACCATTCTAGTTCAGTACATTCTACCATTCTAGTTCAGTACATTCTAGTTCAGTTCATTCTACCATTCTAGTTCAGTACATTCTACCATTCTAGTTCAGTACATTCTACCATTCTAGTTCAGTACATTCTACCATTCTAGTTCAGTACATTCTACTATTCTAGTTCAGTACATTCTACCGTTCTAGTTCAGTACATTCTACCATTCTAGTTCAGTACATTCTACCATTCTAGTTCAGTACATTCTACTATTCTAGTTCAGTACATTCTACCATTCTAGTTCAGTACATTCTACCATTCTAGTTCAGTACATTCTACCATTCTAGTTCAGTACATTCTACCATTCTAGTTCAGTACATTCTACCATTCTAGTTCAGTACATTCTACTATTCTAGTTCAGTACATTCTACCATTCTAGTTCAGTACATTCTACCATTCTAGTTCAGTACATTCTACCATTCTAGTTCAGTACATTCTACCATTCTAGTTCAGTACATTCTACATTCTAGTTCAGTACATTCTACCATTCTAGTTCAGTACATTCTACCATTCTAGTTCAGTACATTCTACCATTCTAGTTCAGTACATTCTACCATTCTAGTTCAGTACATTCTACCATTCTAGTTCAGTACATTCTACCATTCTAGTTCAGTACATTCTACCATTCTAGTTCAGTACATTCTACCATTCTAGTTCAGTACATTCTACCATTCTAGTTCAGTACATTCTACCATTCTAGTTCAGTACATTCTACCATTCTAGTTCAGTACATTCTACCATTCTAGTTCAGTACATTCTACTATTCTAGTTCAGTACATTCTAGTTCAGTACATTCTACCGTTCTAGTTCAGTACATTCTACCATTCTAGTTCAGTACATTCTACCATTCTAGTTCAGTACATTCTAGGTCAGTACATTCTACCATTCTAGTTCAGTACATTCTACCATTCTAGTTCAGTACATTCTACCATTCTAGTTCAGTACATTCTACCATTCTAGTTCAGTACATTCTACCGTTCTAGTTCAGTACATTCTACCATTCTAGTTCAGTACATTCTACCATTCTAGTTCAGTACATTCTACCATTCTAGTTCAGTACATTCTACCATTCTAGTTCAGTACATTCTACCATTCTAGTTCAGTACATTCTACCATTCTAGTTCAGTACATTCTACTATTGTTGTTCAGTACATTCTACCGTTCTAGTTATGTACATTCTACCATTCTAGTTCAGTACATTCTACCATTCTAGTTCAGTACATTCTACCATTCTAGTTCAGTACATTCTACTATTCTAGTTCAGTACATTCTACCATTCTAGTTCAGTACATTCTACCATTCTAGTTAGTACATTCTACCATTCTAGTTCAGTACATTCTACCATTCTAGTTCAGTACATTCTACTATTCTAGTTCAGTACATTCTAGTTCAGTACATTCTAGTTCAGTACATTCTACCATTCTAGTTCAGTACATTCTACCATTCTAGTTCAGTACATTCTAGTTCAGTACATTCTACCGTTCTAGTTCAGTACATTCTACCATTCTAGTTCAGTACATTCTACCGTTCTAGTTCAGTACATTCTACCATTCTAGTTCAGTACATTCTACCATTCTAGTTCAGTACATTCTACCATTCTAGTTCAGTACATTCTACCATTCTAGTTCAGTACATTCTACTATTCTAGTTCAGTACATTCTAGTTCAGTACATTCTAGTTCAGTACATTCTACCGTTCTAGTTCAGTACATTCTACCACTCTAGTTCAGTACATTCTACCATTCTAGTTCAGTACATTCTAGTTCAGTACATTCTACCGTTCTAGTTCAGTACATTCTACCATTCTAGTTCAGTACATTCTACCGTTCTAGTTCAGTACATTCTACCATTCTAGTTCAGTACATTCTACCATTCTAGTTCAGTACATTCTACCATTCTAGTTCAGTACATTCTACCACTCTAGTTCAGTACATTCTACCATTCTAGTTCAGTACATTCTAGTTCAGTACATTCTACCGTTCTAGTTCAGTACATTCTACTATTCTAGTTCAGTACATTCTAGTTCAGTACATTCTACCATTCTAGTTCAGTACATTCTACCATTCTAGTTCAGTACATTCTACCATTCTAGTTCAGTACATTCTAGTTCAGTACATTCTACCGTTCTAGTTCAGTACATTCTACCATTCTAGTTCAGTACATTCTACCGTTCTAGTTCAGTACATTCTACCATTCTAGTTCAGTACATTCTACCATTCTAGTTCAGTACATTCTACCGTTCTAGTTCAGTACATTCTACTATTGTTGTTCAGTACATTCTACCGTTCTAGTTCAGTACATTCTACTATTCTAGTTCAGTACATTCTACCGTTCTAGTTAGTACATTCTACCATTCTAGTTCAGTACATTCTACCATTCTAGTTCAGTACATTCTACCATTCTAGTTCAGTACATTCTACTATTCTAGTTCAGTACATTCTACCATTCTAGTTCAGTACATTCTACCATTCTAGTTAGTACATTCTACCATTCTAGTTCAGTACATTCTACCATTCTAGTTCAGTACATTCTACTATTCTAGTTCAGTACATTCTAGTTCAGTACATTCTAGTTCAGTACATTCTACCATTCTAGTTCAGTACATTCTACCATTCTAGTTCAGTACATTCTAGTTCAGTACATTCTACCGTTCTAGTTCAGTACATTCTACCATTCTAGTTCAGTACATTCTACCATTCTAGTTCAGTACATTCTACCATTCTAGTTCAGTACATTCTACCATTCTAGTTCAGTACATTCTACTATTCTAGTTCAGTACATTCTACCATTCTAGTTCAGTACATTCTACCATTCTAGTTCAGTACATTCTACCATTCTAGTTCAGTACATTCTACCGTTCTAGTTCAGTACATTCTACCATTCTAGTTCAGTACATTCTACCATTCTAGTTCAGTACATTCTACCATTCTAGTTCAGTACATTCTACCATTCTAGTTCAGTACATTCTACCATTCTAGTTCAGTACATTCTACCATTCTAGTTCAGTACATTCTACCATTCTAGTTCAGTACATTCTACCATTCTAGTTCAGTACATTCTACTATTCTAGTTCAGTACATTCTAGTTCAGTACATTCTACCATTCTAGTTCAGTACATTCTACCACTCTAGTTCAGTACATTCTACCATTCTAGTTCAGTACATTCTAGTTCAGTACATTCTACCATTCTAGTTCAGTACATTCTACCATTCTAGTTCAGTACATTCTACCATTCTAGTTCAGTACATTCTACCATTCTAGTTCAGTACATTCTACTATTCTAGTTCAGTACATTCTACCGTTCTAGTTCAGTACATTCTACCGTTCTAGTTCAGTACATTCTACTATTCTAGTTCAGTACATTCTACCATTCTAGTTCAGTACATTCTACCATTCTAGTTCAGAACATTCTACTATTCTAGTTCAGTACATTCTACCGTTCTAGTTCAGTACATTCTACTATTGAGTTCAGTACATTCTACCGTTCTAGTTCAGTACATTCTACTATTCTTGTTCAGTACATTCTACCGTTCTAGTTAGTACATTCTACCATTCTAGTTCAGTACATTCTACCATTCTAGTTCAGTACATTCTACCATTCTAGTTCAGTACATTCTACTATTCTAGTTCAGTACATTCTACCATTCTAGTTCAGTACATTCTACCATTCTAGTTAGTACATTCTACCATTCTAGTTCAGTACATTCTACCATTCTAGTTCAGTACATTCTACTATTCTAGTTCAGTACATTCTAGTTCAGTACATTCTAGTTCAGTACATTCTACCGTTCTAGTTCAGTACATTCTACCACTCTAGTTCAGTACATTCTACCATTCTAGTTCAGTACATTCTAGTTCAGTACATTCTACCGTTCTAGTTCAGTACATTCTACCATTCTAGTTCAGTACATTCTACCGTTCTAGTTCAGTACATTCTACCATTCTAGTTCAGTACATTCTACCATTCTAGTTCAGTACATTCTACCGTTCTAGTTCAGTACATTCTACCACTCTAGTTCAGTACATTCTACCATTCTAGTTCAGTACATTCTAGTTCAGTACATTCTACCGTTCTAGTTCAGTACATTCTACTATTCTAGTTCAGTACATTCTAGTTCAGTACATTCTACCGTTCTAGTTCAGTACATTCTACCACTCTAGTTCAGTACATTCTACCACTCTAGTTCAGTACATTCTACCATTCTAGTTCAGTACATTCTAGTTCAGTACATTCTACCGTTCTAGTTCAGTACGTTCTACCATTCTAGTTCAGTACATTCTACCGTTCTAGTTCAGTACATTCTACCATTCAAGTTCAGTACATTCTACCATTCTAGTTTAGTACATTCTACCATTATAGTTCAGTACATTCTACTATTGTAGTTCAGTACATTCTACCATTCTAGTTTAGTACATTCTACCATTCTAGTTCAGTTCATTCTACCATTTAGTTCAGTACGTTCTAGTTCAGTACATTCTACCATTCTAGTTCAGTACATTCTACCATTCTAGTTCAGTACATTCTACTATTCTAGTTCAGTACATTCTACCGTTCTAGTTCAGTACATTCTACCATTCTAGTTCAGTACATTCTACCATTCTAGTTCAGTACATTCTACTATTCTAGTTCAGTACATTCTACCATTCTAGTTCAGTACATTCTACCATTCTAGTTCAGTACATTCTACCATTCTAGTTCAGTACATTCTACTATTCTAGTTCAGTACATTCTACCGTTCTAGTTCAGTACATTCTACCGTTCTAGTTCAGTACATTCTACTATTCTAGTTCAGTACATTCTACCATTCTAGTTCAGTACATTCTACCATTCTAGTTCAGTACATTCTACTATTCTAGTTCAGTACATTCTACCGTTCTAGTTCAGTACATTCTACTATTGTTGTTCAGTACATTCTACCGTTCTAGTTCAGTACATTCTACTATTCTTGTTCAGTACATTCTACCGTTCTAGTTAGTACATTCTACCATTCTAGTTCAGTACATTCTACCACTCTAGTTCAGTACATTCTACCATTCTAGTTCAGTACATTCTACTATTCTAGTTCAGTACATTCTACCATTCTAGTTCAGTACATTCTACCATTCTAGTTATGTACATTCTACCACTCTAGTTCAGTACATTCTACCATTCTAGTTCAGTACATTCTACTATTCTAGTTCAGTACATTCTAGTTCAGTACATTCTACCACTCTAGTTCAGTACATTCTACCATTCTAGTTCAGTACATTCTAGTTCAGTACATTCTACCGTTCTAGTTCAGTACATTCTACCATTCTAGTTCAGTACATTCTACCATTCTAGTTCAGTACATTCTACCATTCTAGTTCAGTACATTCTACCATTCTAGTTCAGTACATTCTACCATTCTAGTTCAGTACATTCTACTATTCTAGTTCAGTACATTCTACCATTCTAGTTCAGTACATTCTACCATTCTAGTTCAGTACATTCTACCATTCTAGTTCAGTACATTCTACCGTTCTAGTTCAGTACATTCTACCATTCTAGTTCAGTACATTCTACCATTCTAGTTCAGTACATTCTACCATTCTAGTTCAGTACATTCTACCATTCTAGTTCAGTACATTCTACTATTCTAGTTCAGTACATTCTACCATTCTAGTTCAGTACATTCTACCATTCTAGTTCAGTACATTCTACCATTCTAGTTCAGTACATTCTACCATTCTAGTTCAGTACATTCTACCATTCTAGTTCAGTACATTCTACCATTCTAGTTCAGTACATTCTACCATTCTAGTTCAGTACATTCTACCATTCTAGTTCAGTACATTCTACCATTCTAGTTCAGTACATTCTACCATTCTAGTTCAGTACATTCTACCATTCTAGTTCAGTACATTCTACCATTCTAGTTCAGTACATTCTACCATTCTAGTTCAGTACATTCTACTATTCTAGTTCAGTACATTCTAGTTCAGTACATTCTACCGTTCTAGTTCAGTACATTCTACCACTCTAGTTCAGTACATTCTACCATTCTAGTTCAGTACATTCTAGTTCAGTTCATTCTACCATTCTAGTTCAGTACATTCTACCATTCTAGTTCAGTACATTCTACCATTCTAGTTCAGTACATTCTACCATTCTAGTTCAGTACATTCTACTATTCTAGTTCAGTACATTCTACCGTTCTAGTTCAGTACATTCTACCATTCTAGTTCAGTACATTCTACCATTCTAGTTCAGTACATTCTACCATTCTAGTTCAGTACATTCTACCATTCTAGTTCAGTACATTCTACCATTCTAGTTCAGTACATTCTACCATTCTAGTTCAGTACATTCTACTATTCTAGTTCAGTACATTCTACCGTTCTAGTTCAGTACATTCTACCGTTCTAGTTCAGTACATTCTACTATTCTAGTTCAGTACATTCTACCATTCTAGTTCAGTACATTCTACCATTCTAGTTCAGTACATTCTACTATTCTAGTTCAGTACATTCTACCGTTCTAGTTCAGTACATTCTACTATTCTGTTCAGTACATTCTACCGTTCTAGTTCAGTACATTCTACTATTGTTCAGTACATTCTACCGTTCTAGTTCAGTACATTCTACCATTCTAGTTCAGTACATTCTACCATTCTAGTTCAGTACATTCTACCATTCTAGTTCAGTACATTCTACCATTCTAGTTCAGTACATTCTACCATTCTAGTTCAGTACATTCTACCATTCTAGTTCAGTACATTCTACCACTCTATTTCAGTACATTCTATCATTCTAGTTCAGTACATTCTACCGTTCTAGTTCAGTACATTCTACCATTCTAGTTCAGTACATTCTACCGTTCTAGTTCAGTACATTCTACCATTCTAGTTCAGTACATTCTACCATTCTAGTTCAGTACATTCTACCATTCTAGTTCAGTACATTCTACCATTCTAGTTCAGTACATTCTAGTTCAGTACATTCTACCGTTCTAGTTCAGTACATTCTACCATTCTAGTTCAGTACATTCTACCATTCTAGTTCAGTACATTCTACCATTCTAGTTCAGTACATTCTACCATTCTAGTTCAGTACATTCTACCATTCTAGTTCAGTACATTCTACCATTCTAGTTCAGTACATTCTACCATTCTAGTTCAGTACATTCTACCGTTCTAGTTCAGTACATTCTACCATTCTAGTTCAGTACATTCTACCATTCTAGTTCAGTACATTCTACCGTTCTAGTTCAGTACATTCTACCATTCTAGTTCAGTACATTCTACCATTCTAGTTCAGTACATTCTACCATTCTAGTTCAGTACATTCTACCATTCTAGTTCAGTACATTCTACCATTCTAGTTCAGTACATTCTACTATTCTAGTTCAGTACATTCTAGTTCAGTACATTCTACCGTTCTAGTTCAGTACATTCTACCATTCTAGTTCAGTACATTCTACCATTCTAGTTCAGTACATTCTAGTTCAGTACATTCTACCGTTCTAGTTCAGTACATTCTACCATTCTAGTTCAGTACATTCTACCGTTCTAGTTCAGTACATTCTACCATTCTAGTTCAGTACATTCTACCATTCTAGTTCAGTACATTCTACCATTCTAGTTCAGTACATTCTACTATTCTAGTTCAGTACATTCTACCATTCTAGTTCAGTACATTCTACCATTCTAGTTCAGTACATTCTACCATTCTAGTTCAGTACATTCTACCGTTCTAGTTCAGTACATTCTACCATTCTAGTTCAGTACATTCTACCATTCTAGTTCAGTACATTCTACTATTCTAGTTCAGTACATTCTACCATTCTAGTTCAGTACATTCTACCATTCTAGTTCAGTACATTCTACCATTCTAGTTCAGTACATTCTACTATTCTAGTTCAGTACATTCTACCATTCTAGTTCAGTACATTCTACCATTCTAGTTCAGTACATTCTACCATTCTAGTTCAGTACATTCTACTATTCTAGTTCAGTACATTCTACCATTCTAGTTCAGTACATTCTACCGTTCTAGTTCAGTACATTCTACTATTCTAGTTCAGTACATTCTACCATTCTAGTTCAGTACATTCTACCATTCTAGTTCAGTACATTCTACTATTCTAGTTCAGTACATTCTACCGTTCTAGTTCAGTACATTCTACTATTGTTGTTCAGTACATTCTACCGTTCTAGTTCAGTACATTCTACTATTGTTGTTCAGTACATTCTACCGTTCTAGTTATGTACATTCTACCATTCTAGTTCAGTACATTCTACCACTCTAGTTCAGTACATTCTACCATTCTAGTTCAGTACATTCTACTATTCTAGTTCAGTACATTCTACCATTCTAGTTCAGTACATTCTACCATTCTAGTTATGTACATTCTACCACTCTAGTTCAGTACATTCTACCATTCTAGTTCAGTACATTCTACTATTCTAGTTCAGTACATTCTAGTTCAGTACATTCTAGTTCAGTACATTCTACCACTCTAGTTCAGTACATTCTACCATTCTAGTTCAGTACATTCTAGTTCAGTACATTCTACCGTTCTAGTTCAGTACATTCTACCATTCTAGTTCAGTACATTCTACCGTTCTAGTTCAGTACATTCTACCATTCTAGTTCAGTACATTCTACCATTCTAGTTCAGTACATTCTACCATTCTAGTTCAGTACATTCTACCATTCTAGTTCAGTACATTCTACCATTCTAGTTCAGTACATTCTACCATTCTAGTTCAGTACATTCTACCATTCTAGTTCAGTACATTCTACCGTTCTAGTTCAGTACATTCTACCATTCTAGTTCAGTACATTCTACCATTCTAGTTCAGTACATTCTACCATTCTAGTTCAGTACATTCTACCGTTCTAGTTCAGTACATTCTACCATTCTAGTTCAGTACATTCTACCTTTCTAGTTCAGTACATTCTACCATTCTAGTTCAGTACATTCTACCATTCTAGTTCAGTACATTCTACCATTCTAGTTCAGTACATTCTACTATTCTAGTTCAGTACATTCTAGTTCAGTACATTCTACCATTCTAGTTCAGTACATTCTACCATTCTAGTTATGTACATTCTACCACTCTAGTTCAGTACATTCTACCATTCTAGTTCAGTACATTCTACTATTCTAGTTCAGTACATTCTAGTTCAGTACATTCTAGTTCAGTACATTCTACCATTCTAGTTCAGTACATTCTACCATTCTAGTTCAGTACATTCTAGTTCAGTACATTCTACCGTTCTAGTTCAGTACATTCTACCATTCTAGTTCAGTACATTCTACCGTTCTAGTTCAGTACATTCTACCATTCTAGTTCAGTACATTCTACCATTCTAGTTCAGTACATTCTACCATTCTAGTTCAGTACATTCTACTATTCTAGTTCAGTACATTCTACCATTCTAGTTCAGTACATTCTACCATTCTAGTTCAGTACATTCTACCATTCTAGTTCAGTACATTCTACCGTTCTAGTTCAGTACATTCTACCATTCTAGTTCAGTACATTCTACCATTCTAGTTCAGTACATTCTACCATTCTAGTTCAGTACATTCTACCATTCTAGTTCAGTACATTCTACCATTCTAGTTCAGTACATTCTACCATTCTAGTTCAGTACATTCTACCATTCTAGTTCAGTACATTCTACCATTCTAGTTCAGTACATTCTACCATTCTAGTTCAGTACATTCTACCATTCTAGTTCAGTACATTCTACTATTCTAGTTCAGTACATTCTACCATTCTAGTTCAGTACATTCTACCATTCTAGTTCAGTACATTCTAGTTCAGTACATTCTACCGTTCTAGTTCAGTACATTCTACCATTCTAGTTCAGTACATTCTACCATTCTAGTTTAGTACATTCTACCATTCTAGTTCAGTACATTCTACTATTGTAGTTCAGTACATTCTACCATTCTAGTTCAGTACATTCTACCATTCTAGTTCAGTACATTCTACCATTCTAGTTCAGTACATTCTACCATTCTAGTTCAGTACATTCTACCATTCTAGTTCAGTACATTCTACCATTCTAGTTCAGTACATTCTACTATTCTAGTTCAGTACATTCTACCATTCTAGTTCAGTACATTCTACCATTCTAGTTCAGTACATTCTACCATTCTAGTTCAGTACATTCTACATTCTAGTTCAGTACATTCTACCATTCTAGTTCAGTACATTCTACCATTCTAGTTCAGTACATTCTACCATTCTAGTTCAGTACATTCTACCATTCTAGTTCAGTACATTCTACCATTCTAGTTCAGTACATTCTACTATTCTAGTTCAGTACATTCTACCATTCTAGTTCAGTACATTCTACCATTCTAGTTCAGTACATTCTACCATTCTAGTTCAGTACATTCTACCATTCTAGTTCAGTACATTCTACCATTCTAGTTCAGTACATTCTACCATTCTAGTTCAGTACATTCTACCATTCTAGTTCAGTACATTCTACCATTCTAGTTCAGTACATTCTACCATTCTAGTTCAGTACATTCTACCATTCTAGTTCAGTACATTCTACCATTCTAGTTCAGTACATTCTACCATTCTAGTTCAGTACATTCTACCATTCTAGTTCAGTACATTCTACTATTCTAGTTCAGTACATTCTACCGTTCTAGTTCAGTACATTCTACTATTGTAGTTCAGTACATTCTACCGTTCTAGTTCAGTACATTCTACTATTCTAGTTCAGTACATTCTACCGTTCTAGTTCAGTACATTCTACCATTCTAGTTCAGTACATTCTACCATTCTAGTTCAGTACATTCTACCATTCTAGTTCAGTACATTCTACTATTCTAGTTCAGTACATTCTACCATTCTAGTTCAGTACATTCTACCATTCTAGTTAGTACATTCTACCATTCTAGTTCAGTACATTCTACCATTCTAGTTCAGTACATTCTACTATTCTAGTTCAGTACATTCTAGTTCAGTACATTCTATTCTAGTTCAGTACATTCTACCATTCTAGTTCAGTACATTCTACCATTCTAGTTCAGTACATTCTAGTTCAGTACATTCTACCGTTCTAGTTCAGTACATTCTACCATTCTAGTTCAGTACATTCTACCATTCTAGTTCAGTACATTCTACCATTCTAGTTCAGTACATTCTACCATTCTAGTTCAGTACATTCTACCATTCTAGTTCAGTACATTCTACTATTCTAGTTCAGTACATTCTACCATTCTAGTTCAGTACATTCTACCATTCTAGTTCAGTACATTCTACCATTCTAGTTCAGTACATTCTACCATTCTAGTTCAGTACATTCTACCATTCTAGTTCAGTACATTCTACCATTCTAGTTCAGTACATTCTACCATTCTAGTTCAGTACATTCTACCATTCTAGTTCAGTACATTCTACCATTCTAGTTCAGTACATTCTACCATTCTAGTTCAGTACATTCTACCATTCTAGTTCAGTACATTCTACCATTCTAGTTCAGTACATTCTACCATTCTAGTTCAGTACATTCTACCATTCTAGTTCAGTACATTCTACCATTCTAGTTCAGTACATTCTACCATTCTAGTTCAGTACATTCTACCATTCTAGTTCAGTACATTCTACATTCTAGTTCAGTACATTCTACCATTCTAGTTCAGTACATTCTACCATTCTAGTTCAGTACATTCTACCATTCTAGTTCAGTACATTCTACCATTCTAGTTCAGTACATTCTACCATTCTAGTTCAGTACATTCTACCATTCTAGTTCAGTACATTCTACCATTCTAGTTCAGTACATTCTACCATTCTAGTTCAGTACATTCTACCATTCTAGTTCAGTACATTCTACCATTCTAGTTCAGTACATTCTACATTCTAGTTCAGTACATTCTACCATTCTAGTTCAGTACATTCTACCATTCTAGTTCAGTACATTCTACCATTCTAGTTCAGTACATTCTACCATTCTAGTTCAGTACATTCTACCATTCTAGTTCAGTACATTCTACCATTCTAGTTCAGTACATTCTACCATTCTAGTTCAGTACATTCTACCATTCTAGTTCAGTACATTCTACCATTCTAGTTCAGTACATTCTACTATTCTAGTTCAGTACATTCTACCATTCTAGTTCAGTACATTCTACCATTCTAGTTCAGTACATTCTACCATTCTAGTTCAGTACATTCTACTATTCTAGTTCAGTACATTCTACCATTCTAGTTCAGTACATTCTACCATTCTAGTTCAGTACATTCTACCATTCTAGTTCAGTACATTCTACTATTCTAGTTCAGTACATTCTACCATTCTAGTTCAGTACATTCTACCGTTCTAGTTCAGTACATTCTACTATTCTAGTTCAGTACATTCTACCATTCTAGTTCAGTACATTCTACCATTCTAGTTCAGTACATTCTACTATTCTAGTTCAGTACATTCTACCGTTCTAGTTCAGTACATTCTACTATTGTAGTTCAGTACATTCTACCGTTCTAGTTCAGTACATTCTACTATTCTAGTTCAGTACATTCTACCGTTCTAGTTAGTACATTCTACCATTCTAGTTCAGTACATTCTACCATTCTAGTTCAGTACATTCTACCATTCTAGTTCAGTACATTCTACCATTCTAGTTCAGTACATTCTACCATTCTAGTTCAGTACATTCTACCATTCTAGTTCAGTACATTCTACCATTCTAGTTCAGTACATTCTACCATTCTAGTTCAGTACATTCTACCATTCTAGTTCAGTACATTCTACCATTCTAGTTCAGTACATTCTACCATTCTAGTTCAGTACATTCTACCATTCTAGTTCAGTACATTCTACCATTCTAGTTCAGTACATTCTACCATTCTAGTTCAGTACATTCTACCATTCTAGTTCAGTACATTCTACCATTCTAGTTCAGTACATTCTACCATTCTAGTTCAGTACATTCTACCATTCTAGTTCAGTACATTCTACCATTCTAGTTCAGTACATTCTACCATTCTAGTTCAGTACATTCTACCATTCTAGTTCAGTACATTCTACCATTCTAGTTCAGTACATTCTACCATTCTAGTTCAGTACATTCTACCGTTCTAGTTCAGTACATTCTACCATTCTAGTTCAGTACATTCTACCATTCTAGTTCAGTACATTCTACCATTCTAGTTCAGTACATTCTACCATTCTAGTTCAGTACATTCTACCATTCTAGTTCAGTACATTCTACCATTCTAGTTCAGTACATTCTACCATTCTAGTTCAGTACATTCTACCATTCTAGTTCAGTACATTCTACTATTCTAGTTCAGTACATTCTACCATTCTAGTTCAGTACATTCTACCATTCTAGTTCAGTACATTCTACCATTCTAGTTCAGTACATTCTACCATTCTAGTTCAGTACATTCTACCATTCTAGTTCAGTACATTCTACCATTCTAGTTCAGTACATTCTACTATTCTAGTTCAGTACATTCTACCATTCTAGTTCAGTACATTCTACCATTCTAGTTCAGTACATTCTACCATTCTAGTTCAGTACATTCTACCATTCTAGTTCAGTACATTCTACCATTCTAGTTCAGTACATTCTACCATTCTAGTTCAGTACATTCTACCATTCTAGTTCAGTACATTCTACCATTCTAGTTCAGTACATTCTACCATTCTAGTTCAGTACATTCTACCATTCTAGTTCAGTACATTCTACCATTCTAGTTCAGTACATTCTACCATTCTAGTTCAGTACATTCTACCATCTAGTTCAGTACATTCTACTATTCTAGTTCAGTACATTCTACCATTCTAGTTCAGTACATTCTACCATTCTAGTTCAGTACATTCTACCATTCTAGTTCAGTACATTCTACATTCTAGTTCAGTACATTCTACCATTCTAGTTCAGTACATTCTACCATTCTAGTTCAGTACATTCTACCATTCTAGTTCAGTACATTCTACTATTCTAGTTCAGTACATTCTACCATTCTAGTTCAGTACATTCTACCATTCTAGTTCAGTACATTCTACCATTCTAGTTCAGTACATTCTACTATTCTAGTTCAGTACATTCTACCGTTCTAGTTCAGTACATTCTACTATTCTAGTTCAGTACATTCTACCATTCTAGTTCAGTACATTCTACCATTCTAGTTCAGTACATTCTACCATTCTAGTTCAGTACATTCTACCATTCTAGTTCAGTACATTCTACCATTCTAGTTCAGTACATTCTACCATTCTAGTTCAGTACATTCTACCATTCTAGTTCAGTACATTCTACCATTCTAGTTCAGTACATTCTACCATTCTAGTTCAGTACATTCTACCATTCTAGTTCAGTACATTCTACCATTCTAGTTCAGTACATTCTACCATTCTAGTTCAGTACATTCTACCATTCTAGTTCAGTACATTCTACCATTCTAGTTCAGTACATTCTACCATTCTAGTTCAGTACATTCTACCATTCTAGTTCAGTACATTCTACCATTCTAGTTCAGTACATTCTACTATTCTAGTTCAGTACATTCTAGTTCAGTACATTCTACCATTCTAGTTCAGTACATTCTACCATTCTAGTTCAGTACATTCTACCGTTCTAGTTCAGTACATTCTACCATTCTAGTTCAGTACATTCTACCATTCTAGTTCAGTACATTCTACCATTCTAGTTCAGTACATTCTACCATTATAGTTCAGTACATTCTACTATTGTAGTTCAGTACATTCTACCATTCTAGTTTAGTACATTCTACCATTCTAGTTCAGTACATTCTACCATTCTAGTTCAGTACATTCTACCATTCTAGTTCAGTACATTCTACCATTCTAGTTCAGTACATTCTACCATTCTAGTTCAGTACATTCTACCATTCTAGTTCAGTACATTCTACCATTCTAGTTCAGTACATTCTACCATTCTAGTTCAGTACATTCTACATTCTAGTTCAGTACATTCTACCATTCTAGTTCAGTACATTCTACCATTCTAGTTCAGTACATTCTACCATTCTAGTTCAGTACATTCTACCATTCTAGTTCAGTACATTCTACCATTCTAGTTCAGTACATTCTACCATTCTAGTTCAGTACATTCTACCATTCTAGTTCAGTACATTCTACCATTCTAGTTCAGTACATTCTACCATTCTAGTTCAGTACATTCTACCATTCTAGTTCAGTACATTCTACCATTCTAGTTCAGTACATTCTACCATTCTAGTTCAGTACATTCTACTATTCTAGTTCAGTACATTCTACCATTCTAGTTCAGTACATTCTACCATTCTAGTTCAGTACATTCTACCATTCTAGTTCAGTACATTCTACCATTCTAGTTCAGTACATTCTACCATTCTAGTTCAGTACATTCTACCATTCTAGTTCAGTACATTCTACATTCTAGTTCAGTACATTCTACCATTCTAGTTCAGTACATTCTACCATTCTAGTTCAGTACATTCTACCATTCTAGTTCAGTACATTCTACCATTCTAGTTCAGTACATTCTACCATTCTAGTTCAGTACATTCTACCATTCTAGTTCAGTACATTCTACCATTCTAGTTCAGTACATTCTACCATTCTAGTTCAGTACATTCTACCATTCTAGTTCAGTACATTCTACCATTCTAGTTCAGTACATTCTACCATTCTAGTTCAGTACATTCTACCATTCTAGTTCAGTACATTCTACCATTCTAGTTCAGTACATTCTACCATTCTAGTTCAGTACATTCTACCATTCTAGTTCAGTACATTCTACATTCTAGTTCAGTACATTCTACCATTCTAGTTCAGTACATTCTACCATTCTAGTTCAGTACATTCTACCATTCTAGTTCAGTACATTCTACCATTCTAGTTCAGTACATTCTACCATTCTAGTTCAGTACATTCTACCATTCTAGTTCAGTACATTCTACCATTCTAGTTCAGTACATTCTACCATTCTAGTTCAGGACATTCTACTATTCTAGTTCAGTACATTCTAGTTCAGTACATTCTACCATTCTAGTTCAGTACATTCTACCACTCTAGTTCAGTACATTCTACCATTCTAGTTCAGTACATTCTACCATTCTAGTTCAGTACATTCTACCGTTCTAGTTCAGTACATTCTACCATTCTAGTTCAGTACATTCTACCATTCTAGTTCAGTACATTCTACTATTCTAGTTCAGTACATTCTACCATTCTAGTTCAGTACATTCTACCATTCTAGTTCAGTACATTCTACCATTCTAGTTCAGTACATTCTACCATTCTAGTTCAGTACATTCTACCATTCTAGTTCAGTACATTCTACCATTCTAGTTCAGTACATTCTACCATTCTAGTTCAGTACATTCTACCATTCTAGTTCAGTACATTCTACCATTCTAGTTCAGTACATTCTACCATTCTAGTTCAGTACATTCTACCATTCTAGTTCAGTACATTCTACCATTCTAGTTCAGTACATTCTACCATTCTAGTTCAGTACATTCTTCTAGTTCAGTACATTCTACCATTCTAGTTCAGTACATTCTACCATTCTAGTTCAGTACATTCTACATTCTAGTTCAGTACATTCTACCATTCTAGTTCAGTACATTCTACCATTCTAGTTCAGTACATTCTACCATTCTAGTTCAGTACATTCTACCATTCTAGTTCAGTACATTCTACCATTCTAGTTCAGTACATTCTACCATTCTAGTTCAGTACATTCTACCATTCTAGTTCAGTACATTCTACCATTCTAGTTCAGTACATTCTACTATTCTAGTTCAGTACATTCTACCATTCTAGTTCAGTACATTCTACCATTCTAGTTCAGTACATTCTACCATTCTAGTTCAGTACATTCTACCATTCTAGTTCAGTACATTCTACCATTCTAGTTCAGTACATTCTACCATTCTAGTTCAGTACATTCTACATTCTAGTTCAGTACATTCTACCATTCTAGTTCAGTACATTCTACCATTCTAGTTCAGTACATTCTACCATTCTAGTTCAGTACATTCTACCATTCTAGTTCAGTACATTCTACCATTCTAGTTCAGTACATTCTACCATTCTAGTTCAGTACATTCTACCATTCTAGTTCAGTACATTCTACCATTCTAGTTCAGTACATTCTACCATTCTAGTTCAGTACATTCTACCATTCTAGTTCAGTACATTCTACTATTCTAGTTCAGTACATTCTAGTTCAGTACATTCTACCGTTCTAGTTCAGTACATTCTACCATTCTAGTTCAGTACATTCTACCATTCTAGTTCAGTACATTCTACCATTCTAGTTCAGTACATTCTACCATTCTAGTTCAGTACATTCTACCATTCTAGTTCAGTACATTCTACTATTCTAGTTCAGTACATTCTACCATTCTAGTTCAGTACATTCTACCATTCTAGTTCAGTACATTCTACCATTCTAGTTCAGTACATTCTACCGTTCTAGTTCAGTACATTCTACCATTCTAGTTCAGTACATTCTACCATTCTAGTTCAGTACATTCTACTATTCTAGTTCAGTACATTCTACCGTTCTAGTTCAGTACATTCTACCATTCTAGTTCAGTACATTCTACCATTCTAGTTCAGTACATTCTACCATTCTAGTTCAGTACATTCTACCATTCTAGTTCAGTACATTCTACCATTCTAGTTCAGTACATTCTACTATTCTAGTTCAGTACATTCTACCGTTCTAGTTCAGTACATTCTACCGTTCTAGTTCAGTACATTCTACTATTCTAGTTCAGTACATTCTACCATTCTAGTTCAGTACATTCTACCATTCTAGTTCAGTACATTCTACTATTCTAGTTCAGTACATTCTACCGTTCTAG
The DNA here is from genome assembly GCF_002021735.2 of Oncorhynchus kisutch. Classification (NCBI taxonomy): domain Eukaryota; kingdom Metazoa; phylum Chordata; class Actinopteri; order Salmoniformes; family Salmonidae; genus Oncorhynchus; species Oncorhynchus kisutch. The sequence continues at coordinate 33,516 of NW_022263763.1, forward strand.
TTCAGTACATTCTACTATTGTTGTTCAGTACATTCTACCGTTCTAGTTCAGTACATTCTACTATTGTTGTTCAGTACATTCTACCGTTCTAGTTATGTACATTCTACCATTCTAGTTCAGTACATTCTACCACTCTAGTTCAGTACATTCTACCATTCTAGTTCAGTACATTCTACTATTCTAGTTCAGTACATTCTACCATTCTAGTTCAGTACATTCTACCATTCTAGTTCAGTACATTCTACCATTCTAGTTCAGTACATTCTACCATTCTAGTTCAGTACATTCTAGTTCAGTACATTCTAGTTCAGTACATTCTACCATTCTAGTTCAGTACATTCTACCATTCTAGTTCAGTACATTCTAGTTCAGTACATTCTACCATTCTAGTTCAGTACATTCTACCATTCTAGTTCAGTACATTCTACCATTCTAGTTCAGTACATTCTACCATTCTAGTTCAGTACATTCTACCATTCTAGTTCAGTACATTCTACCATTCTAGTTCAGTACATTCTACTATTCTAGTTCAGTACATTCTACCATTCTAGTTCAGTACATTCTACCATTCTAGTTCAGTACATTCTACTATTCTAGTTCAGTACATTCTACCATTCTAGTTCAGTACATTCTACCATTCTAGTTCAGTACATTCTACCATTCTAGTTCAGTACATTCTACTATTCTAGTTCAGTACATTCTACCGTTCTAGTTCAGTACATTTTACCGTTCTAGTTCAGTACATTCTACATTCTAGTTCAGTACATTCTACCGTTCTAGTTCAGTACATTCTACCATTCTAGTTCAGTACATTCTACCATTCTAGTTCAGTACATTCTACCGTTCTAGTTCAGTACATTCTACTATTGTTGTTCAGTACATTCTACCGTTCTAGTTCAGTACATTCTACTATTCTAGTTCAGTACATTCTACCATTCTAGTTAGTACATTCTACCATTCTAGTTCAGTACATTCTACCATTCTAGTTCAGTACATTCTACCATTCTAGTTCAGTACATTCTACTATTCTAGTTCAGTACATTCTACCATTCTAGTTCAGTACATTCTACCATTCTAGTTCAGTACATTCTACCATTCTAGTTCAGTACATTCTACCATTCTAGTTCAGTACATTCTACCATTCTAGTTCAGTACATTCTACCATTCTAGTTCAGTACATTCTACCGTTCTAGTTCAGTACATTCTACCATTCTAGTTCAGTACATTCTACCATTCTAGTTCAGTACATTCTACCATTCTAGTTCAGTACATTCTACCATTCTAGTTCAGTACATTCTACCATTCTAGTTCAGTACATTCTACCATTCTAGTTCAGTACATTCTACCATTCTAGTTCAGTACATTCTACCATTCTAGTTCAGTACATTCTACCATTCTAGTTCAGTACATTCTACCATTCTAGTTCAGTACATTCTAGTTCAGTACATTCTACCTTCTAGTTCAGTACATTCTACCATTCTAGTTCAGTACATTCTACCATTCTAGTTCAGTACATTCTACCATTCTAGTTCAGTACATTCTACCATTCTAGTTCAGTACATTCTACCATTCTAGTTCAGTACATTCTACCATTCTAGTTCAGTACATTCTACATTCTAGTTCAGTACATTCTACCATTCTAGTTCAGTACATTCTACCATTCTAGTTCAGTACATTCTACCATTCTAGTTCAGTACATTCTACCATTCTAGTTCAGTACATTCTACCATTCTAGTTCAGTACATTCTACCATTCTAGTTCAGTACATTCTACTATTCTAGTTCAGTACATTCTACCGTTCTAGTTCAGTACATTCTACCGTTCTAGTTCAGTACATTCTACTATTCTAGTTCAGTACATTCTACCATTCTAGTTCAGTACATTCTACCATTCTAGTTCAGTACATTCTACTATTCTAGTTCAGTACATTCTACCATTCTAGTTCAGTACATTCTACTATTCTAGTTCAGTACATTCTACCATTCTAGTTCAGTACATTCTACTATTCTTGTTCAGTACATTCTACCATTCTAGTTCAGTACATTCTACCATTCTAGTTCAGTACATTCTACCATTCTAGTTCAGTACATTCTACCATTCTAGTTCAGTACATTCTACATTCTAGTTCAGTACATTCTACCATTCTAGTTCAGTACATTCTACCATTCTAGTTCAGTACATTCTACCATTCTAGTTCAGTACATTCTACCATTCTAGTTCAGTACATTCTAGTTCTAGTACATTCTACCATTCTAGTTCAGTACATTCTACCATTCTAGTTCAGTACGTTCTAGTTCAGTACATTCTACCATTCTAGTTCAGTACATTCTACCATTCTAGTTCAGTACATTCTACTATTCTAGTTCAGTACATTCTACCATTCTAGTTCAGTACATTCTACCATTCTAGTTCAGTACATTCTACCATTCTAGTTCAGTACATTCTACCATTCTAGTTCAGTACATTCTACCATTCTAGTTCAGTACATTCTACCATTCTAGTTCAGTACATTCTACCATTCTAGTTCAGTACATTCTACCATTCTAGTTCAGTACATTCTACCATTCTAGTTCAGTACATTCTACCATTCTAGTTCAGTACATTCTACCATTCTAGTTCAGTACATTCTACCATTCTAGTTCAGTACATTCTACCGTTCTAGTTCAGTACATTCTACTATTCTAGTTCAGTACATTCTACCATTCTAGTTCAGTACATTCTACCATTCTAGTTCAGTACATTCTACTATTCTAGTTCAGTACATTCTACCGTTCTAGTTCAGTACATTCTACTATTCTAGTTCAGTACATTCTACCGTTCTAGTTCAGTACATTCTACTATTCTAGTTCAGTACATTCTACCGTTCTAGTTAGTACATTCTACCATTCTAGTTCAGTACATTCTACCATTCTAGTTCAGTACATTCTACCATTCTAGTTCAGTACATTCTACTATTCTAGTTCAGTACATTCTACCATTCTAGTTCAGTACATTCTACCATTCTAGTTCAGTACATTCTACCATTCTAGTTCAGTACATTCTACCATTCTAGTTCAGTACATTCTACTATTCTAGTTCAGTACATTCTAGTTCAGTACATTCTAGTTCAGTACATTCTACCATTCTAGTTCAGTACATTCTACCATTCTAGTTCAGTACATTCTACCATTCTAGTTCAGTACATTCTACCATTCTAGTTCAGTACATTCTACCATTCTAGTTCAGTACATTCTACCATTCTAGTTCAGTACATTCTACCATTCTAGTTCAGTACATTCTACCATTCTAGTTCAGTACATTCTACCATTCTAGTTCAGTACATTCTACCATTCTAGTTCAGTACATTCTACTATTCTAGTTCAGTACATTCTAGTTCAGTACATTCTACCGTTCTAGTTCAGTACATTCTACCATTCTAGTTCAGTACATTCTACCGTTCTAGTTCAGTACATTCTACCATTCTAGTTCAGTACATTCTACCATTCTAGTTCAGTACATTCTACCATTCTAGTTCAGTACATTCTACCATTCTAGTTCAGTACATTCTACCATTCTAGTTCAGTACATTCTACCATTCTAGTTCAGTACATTCTACCGTTCTAGTTCAGTACATTCTACCATTCTAGTTCAGTACATTCTACCATTCTAGTTCAGTACATTCTACCATTCTAGTTCAGTACATTCTACCATTCTAGTTCAGTACATTCTACCATTCTAGTTCAGTACATTCTACCATTCTAGTTCAGTACATTCTACCATTCTAGTTCAGTACATTCTACCATTCTAGTTCAGTACATTCTACCATTCTAGTTCAGTACATTCTAGTTCAGTACATTCTACCGTTCTAGTTCAGTACATTCTACCATTCTAGTTCAGTACATTCTACCATTCTAGTTCAGTACATTCTAGTTCAGTACATTCTACCATTCTAGTTCAGTACATTCTACCATTCTAGTTCAGTACATTCTACCGTTCTAGTTCAGTACATTCTACCATTCTAGTTCAGTACATTCTACCATTCTAGTTCAGTACATTCTACCATTCTAGTTCAGTACATTCTACTATTCTAGTTCAGTACATTCTACCATTCTAGTTCAGTACATTCTACCATTCTAGTTCAGTACATTCTACCATTCTAGTTCAGTACATTCTACCATTCTAGTTCAGTACATTCTACCATTCTAGTTCAGTACATTCTACCATTCTAGTTCAGTACATTCTACCATTCTAGTTCAGTACATTCTACCATTCTAGTTCAGTACATTCTACCATTCTAGTTCAGTACATTCTACCATTCTAGTTCAGTACATTCTACCATTCTAGTTCAGTACATTCTACCATTCTAGTTCAGTACATTCTACCATTCTAGTTCAGTACATTCTACCATTCTAGTTCAGTACATTCTACCATTCTAGTTCAGTACATTCTACCATTCTAGTTCAGTACATTCTACCATTCTAGTTCAGTACATTCTACTATTCTAGTTCAGTACATTCTACCATTCTAGTTCAGTACATTCTACTATTCTAGTTCAGTACATTCTACCGTTCTAGTTCAGTACATTCTACTATTCTAGTTCAGTACATTCTACCGTTCTAGTTCAGTACATTCTACCATTCTAGTTCAGTACATTCTACCATTCTAGTTCAGTACATTCTACCATTCTAGTTCAGTACATTCTACTATTCTAGTTCAGTACATTCTACCATTCTAGTTCAGTACATTCTACCATTCTAGTTCAGTACATTCTACCATTCTAGTTCAGTACATTCTACCATTCTAGTTCAGTACATTCTACTATTCTAGTTCAGTACATTCTAGTTCAGTACATTCTAGTTCAGTACATTCTACCATTCTAGTTCAGTACATTCTACCATTCTAGTTCAGTACATTCTAGTTCAGTACATTCTACCGTTCTAGTTCAGTACATTCTACCATTCTAGTTCAGTACATTCTACCGTTCTAGTTCAGTACATTCTACCATTCTAGTTCAGTACATTCTACCATTCTAGTTCAGTACATTCTACCATTCTAGTTCAGAACATTCTACTATTCTAGTTCAGTACATTCTACCATTCTAGTTCAGTACATTCTACCATTCTAGTTCAGTACATTCTACCATTCTAGTTCAGTACATTCTACCATTCTAGTTCAGTACATTCTACCATTCTAGTTCAGTACATTCTACCGTTCTAGTTCAGTACATTCTACCATTCTAGTTCAGTACATTCTACCGTTCTAGTTCAGTACATTCTACCATTCTAGTTCAGTACATTCTACCATTCTAGTTCAGTACATTCTACCATTCTAGTTCAGTACATTCTACCATTCTAGTTCAGTACATTCTACTATTCTAGTTCAGTACATTCTAGTTCAGTACATTCTACCATTCTAGTTCAGTACATTCTACCATTCTAGTTCAGTACATTCTACCATTCTAGTTCAGTACATTCTAGTTCAGTACATTCTACCATTCTAGTTCAGTACATTCTACCGTTCTAGTTCAGTACATTCTACCATTCTAGTTCAGTACATTCTACCATTCTAGTTCAGTACATTCTACATTCTAGTTCAGTACATTCTACCATTCTAGTTCAGTACATTCTACCATTCTAGTTCAGTACATTCTACCATTCTAGTTCAGTACATTCTACCATTCTAGTTCAGTACATTCTACCATTCTAGTTCAGTACATTCTACCGTTCTAGTTCAGTACATTCTACCATTCTAGTTCAGTACATTCTACCATTCTAGTTCAGTACATTCTACCATTCTAGTTCAGTACATTCTACCATTCTAGTTCAGTACATTCTACCATTCTAGTTCAGTACATTCTACCATTCTAGTTCAGTACATTCTACCATTCTAGTTCAGTACATTCTACCATTCTAGTTCAGTACATTCTACCATTCTAGTTCAGTACATTCTACCATTCTAGTTCAGTACATTCTACCATTCTAGTTCAGTACATTCTACCGTTCTAGTTCAGTACATTCTACCATTCTAGTTCAGTACATTCTACCATTCTAGTTCAGTACATTCTACCATTCTAGTTCAGTACATTCTACTATTCTAGTTCAGTACATTCTACCGTTCTAGTTCAGTACATTCTACTATTCTAGTTCAGTACATTCTACCGTTCTAGTTCAGTACATTCTACTATTGTGTTCAGTACATTCTACCGTTCTAGTTCAGTACATTCTACCATTCTAGTTCAGTACATTCTACCATTCTAGTTCAGTACATTCTACCATTCTAGTTCAGTACATTCTACTATTCTAGTTCAGTACATTCTACCATTCTAGTTCAGTACATTCTACCATTCTAGTTCAGTACATTCTACCATCTAGTTCAGTACATTCTACCATTCTAGTTCAGTACATTCTACCATTCTAGTTCAGTACATTAGTTAGTACATTCTAGTTCAGTACATTCTACCATTCTAGTTCAGTACATTCTACCATTCTAGTTCAGTACATTCTAGTTCAGTACATTCTACCGTTCTAGTTCAGTACATTCTACCATTCTAGTTCAGTACATTCTACCATTCTAGTTCAGTACATTCTACCATTCTAGTTCAGTACATTCTACCATTCTAGTTCAGTACATTCTACCATTCTAGTTCAGTACATTCTACTATTCTAGTTCAGTACATTCATTCTACCATTCTAGTTCAGTACATTCTACCATTCTAGTTCAGTACATTCTACCATTCTAGTTCAGTACATTCTACCGTTCTAGTTCAGTACATTCTACCATTCTAGTTCAGTACATTCTACCATTCTAGTTCAGTACATTCTACCATTCTAGTTTAGTACATTCTACCATTCTAGTTCAGTACATTCTACTATTCTAGTTCAGTACATTCTACCATTCTAGTTCAGTACATTCTACCATTCTAGTTCAGTACATTCTACCATTCTAGTTCAGTACATTCTACTATTCTAGTTCAGTACATTCTACCATTCTAGTTCAGTACATTCTACCATTCTAGTTCAGTACATTCTACCATTCTAGTTCAGTACATTCTACCATTCTAGTTCAGTACATTCTACCATTCTAGTTCAGTACATTCTACCATTCTAGTTCAGTACATTCTAATTCTAGTTCAGTACATTCTACCATTCTAGTTCAGTACATTCTACCATTCTAGTTCAGTACATTCTACCATTCTAGTTCAGTACATTCTACCATTCTAGTTCAGTACATTCTACCATTCTAGTTCAGTACATTCTACTCTAGTTCAGTACATTCTACCATTCTAGTTCAGTACATTCTACCATTCTAGTTCAGTACATTCTACCATTCTAGTTCAGTACATTCTACCGTTCTAGTTCAGTACATTCTACCATTCTAGTTCAGTACATTCTACCATTCTAGTTCAGTACATTCTACCATTCTAGTTCAGTACATTCTACCATTCTAGTTCAGTACATTCTACCATTCTAGTTCAGTACATTCTACCATTCTAGTTCAGTACATTCTACCATTCTAGTTCAGTACATTCTACCATTCTAGTTCAGTACATTCTACCATTCTAGTTCAGTACATTCTACCATTCTAGTTCAGTACATTCTACCATTCTAGTTCAGTACATTCTACCATTCTAGTTCAGTACATTCTACCATTCTAGTTCAGTACATTCTACATTCTAGTTCAGTACATTCTACCATTCTAGTTCAGTACATTCTACCATTCTAGTTCAGTACATTCTACCATTCTAGTTCAGTACATTCTACCATTCTAGTTCAGTACATTCTACCATTCTAGTTCAGTACATTCTACTATTCTAGTTCAGTACATTCTACCATTCTAGTCAGTACATTCTACCATTCTAGTTCAGTACATTCTACCATTCTAGTTCAGTACATTCTACCATTCTAGTTCAGTACATTCTACCATTCTAGTTCAGTACATTCTACCATTCTAGTTCAGTACATTCTACCATTCTAGTTCAGTACATTCTACCATTCTAGTTCAGTACATTCTACCATTCTAGTTCAGTACATTCTACCATTCTAGTTCAGTACATTCTACCATTCTAGTTCAGTACATTCTACCATTCTAGTTCAGTACATTCTACCATTCTAGTTCAGTACATTCTACCATTCTAGTTCAGTACATTCTACCATTCTAGTTCAGTACATTCTACCATTCTAGTTCAGTACATTCTACCATTCTAGTTCAGTACATTCTAGTTCAGTACATTCTACCGTTCTAGTTCAGTACATTCTACCATTCTAGTTCAGTACATTCTACCATTCTAGTTCAGTACATTCTACCATTCTAGTTCAGTACATTCTACCATTCTAGTTCAGTACATTCTACATTCTAGTTCAGTACATTCTACCATTCTAGTTCAGTACATTCTACCATTCTAGTTCAGTACATTCTACCATTCTAGTTCAGTACATTCTACCATTCTAGTTCAGTACATTCTACATTCTAGTTCAGTACATTCTACCGTTCTAGTTCAGTACATTCTACCATTCTAGTTCAGTACATTCTACCATTCTAGTTCAGTACATTCTACCATTCTAGTTCAGTACATTCTAATTCTAGTTCAGTACATTCTACCATTCTAGTTCAGTACATTCTACCATTCTAGTTCAGTACATTCTACCATTCTAGTTCAGTACATTCTACCATTCTAGTTCAGTACATTCTACCATTCTAGTTCAGTACATTCTACCATTCTAGTTCAGTACATTCTACCATTCTAGTTCAGTACATTCTACCTTCTAGTTCAGTACATTCTACCATTCTAGTTCAGTACATTCTACTATTCTAGTTCAGTACATTCTACCATTCTTCTAGTTCAGTACATTCTACCATTCTAGTTCAGTACATTCTACCATTCTAGTTCAGTACATTCTACCGTTCTAGTTCAGTACATTCTACCATTCTAGTTCAGTACATTCTCTACTTCTAGTTCAGTACATTCTACTATTCTAGTTCAGTACATTCTACCGTTCTAGTTAGTACATTCTACCATTCTAGTTCAGTACATTCTACCATTCTAGTTCAGTACATTCTACCATTCTAGTTCAGTACATTCTACTATTCTAGTTCAGTACATTCTACCATTCTAGTTAGTACATTCTACCACTCTAGTTCAGTACATTCTACCATTCTAGTTCAGTACATCTACTATTCTAGTTCAGTACATTCTAGTTCAGTACATTCTAGTTCAGTACATTCTACCATTCTAGTTCAGTACATTCTACCATTCTAGTTCAGTACATTCTAGTTCAGTACATTCTACCATTCTAGTTCAGTACATTCTACCATTCTAGTTCAGTACATTCTACTATTCTAGTTCAGTACATTCTACATTCTAGTTCAGTACATTCTACCATTCTAGTTCAGTACATTCTACCATTCTAGTTCAGTACATTCTATCTTCTATTTCAGTACATTCTACCATTCTAGTTCAGTACATTCTACCATTCTAGTTCAGTACATTCTACTATTCTAGTTCAGTACATTCTACCATTCTAGTTCAGTACATTTTACCATTCTAGTTCAGTACATTCTACCATTCTAGTTCAGTACATTCTACTATTCTAGTTCAGTACATTCTACCGTTCTAGTTCAGTACATTCTACCGTTCTAGTTCAGTACATTCTACCATTCTAGTTCAGTACATTCTACCATTCTAGTTCAGTACATTCTACCATTCTAGTTCAGTACATTCTACTATTCTAGTTCAGTACATTCTACCGTTCTAGTTCAGTACATTCTACTATTGTTGTTCAGTACATTCTACCGTTCTAGTTCAGTACATTCTACCTATTGTAGTTCAGTAATTCTACCATTCTAGTTATGTACATTCTACCATTCTAGTTCAGTACATTCTACCACTCTAGTTCAGTACATTCTACATTCTAGTTCAGTACATTCTACTATTCTAGTTCAGTACATTCTACCATTCTAGTTCAGTACATTCTACCATTCTAGTTCAGTACATTCTACCACTCTAGTTCAGTACATTCTACCATTCTAGTTCAGTACATTCTACCATTCTAGTTCAGTACATTCTAGTTCAGTAACATTTAGTTCAGTACATTCTACGTTCTAGTTCAGTACATTCTACCACTCTAGTTCAGTACATTCTACCACTCTATTCAGTACATTCTACCA
>NW_022263764.1:0-43656 GCF_002021735.2 Oncorhynchus kisutch
GCAGAACTGAAAAAAGCGTGTGCGAGCAGGAGGCCTAACAAACCTGACTCAGTTACCCCAGCTCTGTCAGGAGGAATGGGCCAAAATTCAGTCAACGTATTGTGGGAAGCTTGTGGAAGTCCACCTGAAACATTTGACCCCAGTTAACAATTTAAAGGCAATGGCTACCAAATACTAATGAGTGTGGTTGAACTTCTGACCCACTGGGAATGTGATGAAAGAAATAAAACCTGAAATAAATCATTCTCTCTACTATTATTCTGACATTTCACATTCTTAAACATAATGATTCTACTGACTTAAGAGGGATTTTTTACTAGATTAATGTCAGGAATTGTGAAAACTGAGTTTAAATGTATTTGGCTATGGTTGTGTAACATCAGACTTCAACTGTAACATAGAAGTGCACACTATTCTTATTGTTTTTTAATGTATGTATATAGTCAACTATACAACTTCCACTACTACTACTACTACTACACTTTATATCATCCAATAATATATAATGAAAACACTCAACATGAAGAATTAATGCAATTATGTTTAATTTCAATATTTATTTTGAAATATAGATTAGGTGCTCTTCTTTTTATATACAAGGGTAAGGACTGGACAAGGCTTTACCTATAGCTGAAAAACATCCTGAAATGAACGAACGCTTCCTTGGTTTCTTCTGGTGGAGCACACACTCTCTGTTCGGCAGGATATGTTGATCATTGACATTGCTGGGGGGAAAAAATGTAAACCTAAATAACATTTCTTTAACTGGACCCTAGGTTATAGTGAAGGAAATTCAGTATTGCATATATTATTTCAATGTAATATTCTACATAATTTACAAATGTCGGCGGGCAGGTAGCCTAGCAGTCTCAATCCGCCTATTAACGCAGAAGGGTTACATAGGCCCCCCAAGGGCTTAGACTGTTTAGTGCCAAAAGAAGTGGATAAAACATTCAAAAAATATATATAAAATCTTATATATTCGTCAACCGTATATCTCTCATGATTTAGGACAGACACTTCAGTTCCATGTAGTGAATCTGTTATTCAATGTGTTTGTATGGGCAAATAGCAGTAAGGCCGATACAAACCCCTCGGCCTAAACAGGGCTTAGACTCTTGTGGGTTAAAAGCATGATCGTTACAAAGGTGCAACTCGTGCTGGGGACAATAAAAGGCCATGCTAAAATGTGCAGTTTTGTCACACCACACAATGCCACAGATGTCTCAGAGATAGAGACTGAGAAAAATAGGAGCAAGGAAAAATGCTGGTGACTAGTTTTGAGGAAGCGTGCAATTGGCATGCTGACTGCAGGAATGTCCACCGGAACTGTGGCTGGAGAATTGAATGTTCATTCCTTACCAAAAGCCGCCTTCAATGTCGTTTTAGAATATTTGGCAGTATGTCCAACCGGCCTCACAACCACAGACCACGTATATGGCGTCGTGTTGGCTGTAGGGTTATGGTGTGGGCAGGCATAATCTACGGACAACGAACCACAATTGCATTTTATCAATGGCACTTTGAATGCACAGAGATACCGTCACGAGATCCTTGGGCCTATTGTCGTGCCATTCATCCGCCGCCATCACCTCATGTTTCAGCATGGTAATGCATGTACCCATGTCGAAAGGCCTGCATACACACCAGACTTGTCATCCATTTAGCATGTTTGTGATGCTCTGGATTGACGTGTACACAGCGTGTTCCCAGTTCCAACCAATATTCAGCAACTTCCACACAGCTATTGAAGAGGAGTGGGACAACATTCCATAGGCCACAATCAACAGCCTGATCAACTCTATGCGAAGGAGAAGTGTCACGCTGCATGAGGCAAATGGTGGTCACACCAGATACTGACTGGTTTTCTGATCCACGCCCCTACCTTTTTTTAAGGTATCTGTGACGAACAGATGCATATCTGTATTCCCAGTCATGTGAAATCCATAGATAAGGGCCTAATGAACGTATTTCAATTGACTGATTTCCATATATGAACTGTAACTCAATAAAATCTTTGAAATTGTTGCATGTTGCGTTTATATTTTTGTTCAGTACACATTTGAGTGTATTGACTTACCTGTTTCACTGATGGCAGGGGTCTGGTTCTGGGAAGGTGTTGGAGTGCAGTGGTTCTTCTTGTTGACCTGCTTTGTACTCTGGGTAACCAACAGTCATTTATACAGTAGGAGAAATTGCACACAAAAGGTATCGGTGTTTACCATCATACTGTACGTAATGAATAAAATAATCTTTATAATTTGTATTTTGATGACATATATACCTTTGGGTTGAGTCCACAGAGAGCGCTGAATCTTCCTCTCTTCTTTCCTTTCTACCAGTTGTTGGAAGCCCAGAATTACCTACCTCGTCACTGCCAAGTGCATTGTATGATGACAACTGGGCCATTGAGGGAGGTGAAGAGCTAGCCTCATTGCATTTAGTTAATAGTTCACTAGTTAATGATTTGACCAGGGCATCGTCAAATGCATAATCCGTTGACTTCATTGCAACCTGGAGCATCTTCTCTGACCCAAATTCTTGAAAAAGCCCCTTGTAGACAGCCTTGAAAATCTTTTTGATTTTCAGATTCTGGGGGTAGGCTTGAGTTGGTTCAAGGCCTGAGGTGCCACAGAACTCAGACAGAATCCTCTTTGTGAGAACTCTTGATGTTTCACCAATGTCAGAGGATTCCAGTAATGTGATAGGGGTGATCATTGACAGCAGTCTAACAATCAGTAAAAGTACCAAAGAGGTGTAGTCATTGCTAGTGGAGTCAAATGATGCATGTGTATCAGAGTCCATGGCTGATGGAGTTGATGGATGCACAGAGACACTAGACATCTCCAGATCTTTGTTGTCCATCTTGGATTCCACCTCTCCTAAAACTTGATAATCCACAGTTCCACCGTTGTGTGTGCTGTTGCCAGACAGAGAGGGTCTAAGCAATGATTTGGCACTAGACTGACGGTTAGTGGTCATGAGAGCTGGTCTGTCAGAGTCAAGTGTTCCAGCATCAGTTGGGGACAACCCATTGATTATGTTCATCAACTCTGATAATTCTTCTGATGAATTGGAGGCCACAGAACAGGTATACATGACCTGATTGACCATTATATTGGTGAAAAGGCTCTTTGTGTCACAGTAAACCTGTGAGGAACTAATGGAGGTGGCAGAAGAGCTCGGGATAAGCCGACTTGTTTCCTGCAGAGAACCATCAGAGATGATAGTTTGGCAGAAATCGGATCCTTGTGATGGTGGAGGAAGCCAGAAGACAATCTGCTGTAGCAGACGTTTTATTGACTCCGTAGCAAAGGAGTACACAAGGTCAGATGGAAACTCCCTGGATTCTTCAGAAGCATTCAATCCTGTCTTCAGCTTCAAAAGAATAAAGTCAGACACGCTCTTGCCAGCTGGCACAAAAAGAGCCTGGGGGGTGTTGTGACTTTTTATGAGCTCATAAACTTTGTCAGTGAGCTCATGTGAGAAGTTCTGAAGACCGTCCCTGGGGCTGAGTCTCGCAAGTCTTCTTGTAAAAGAAGTGACATCATCTGCAGTGGCTATGTGTTCCATATCTTCTCTTGGAATGACCTCCATAACAATGTCAACTATGGCAGAGATGGTTTGCCTTGTGTAATTTGTTGACCCTTGTGAATGAGTTGAGGAGTCACTCATATCAATGACCGAACTCCTAATGATAGGACAATAGATTTCAACAGGCCACTCATTGGGGACTTGAGTGCCTGGAAGAGAATTTGTAAAATCACTCTGGGACCCTCTGGTCATGGCAGAGGTGATGGAAAGGGAGGACTTTGAGGAGGATGGCCGGTGTATCTCGTGTCCATCAGTTCTCACCATGTCAACATCCTCCAACATGGAGCCCACGATGGAACGAGTCAAGAGGCCTTTTTCTGAGGTGCTCATCCTCTCTGACATAGACACTCTCCTCTGGATTGTCATCAGAGTCTGACTAATTAAGGCTTTGGAATAATTTACCATGCTGGTCTGGCTGGCTTCATGTTCATTGTAAGTCATTTGTGTAGAAGTAGCTGTTCTGCATATGGATTCGGCATGTTTGGGGGCCTCAACCACATTGTCTAGGAGTACCGGTTGTTGCTGGGCAAAAAAGTCCTTGACCTTGATGAACACATTGTTGAACAGGTTAACAGTGCCTGGCCAAATGATCTTTCCTTTCACATTGACCCTGTTGTGAACACTGACAGGAAGGGTTGAAGCTGACAGGGATCTCTCTAACTGGCCAGACTCTGAAGCATCAGACATTTTAGTCATCTGGGTGAAGCTATTAAGGTCTTTAGTGATGCTTATGACGATGTTGGATGCTGCAGAATTGGTGTGCAGAGAAGAGGTAAACAAAGGTGGAGTTCCACTCTTCTGAAGGATTTTGAAATCTCTATCATCACCATCATTACTGGACACAAATGTCTGCACTTCTACCATCAAGGCTGGTATTTATAATGCCAATCAACCCTGATTGAAGGATCCCACCAGCCAAATGTGAGGCTTTAGTTTGAAACTCATCAGTACATAGTTTGTCAAAGGCTGTGGATTTAAGACTTCTAGAGGATGCTTCCTCTTCATCATTGTTGATCTCACCATGCAAATTGTCCTGTTTATTGACAGCATAGTCATCAACATATAAATATGATTTGGATGTGGCAAGGACGTCAATCTGAGAAACAACGGCATCCAAAAGCTTGGACAGGTCTTCTGTATCTCCTTTTAGGCTAGAGAGGCATTCCTCCATGGATTCCTCAGAGTGATACACAGTGAGGATCTGACTAATGACCTCCTTGGTACAGGTTTTACGGTCTGCTTGGATTTCCTTGGGGAATCACTATTACAAGTCACCTGAGAATCTAAACTTTCACTAGGAGCCTGTTTGAGAGTCTCATCATGTATTGGTGTAACACCATCGATGACCTTTACAGTCTTGGCAGGGAGTGAGAAACCGCCTCAGCATTTCTCGAAATCTATGATATATAATACGAGCAGCAGGAAGGGTGCTCACTTTTGAAATTCTGAGAATTTCAGATTCATGTGCCTGCATGGACTGAACAATAGTCTCCACATCTGTTACAAAAGTGTCCAGCTTCAGAGTCTCCCAGTAAGCTGTTTGTAAAGGGGTTGACAGATCTCAGAGCTTCGCTCACTGCCTTTCTAGCCTTTGTCTGGAAAGACACACTGGAGAGTTTCTTCATATTTATAACTGGAAGACTCTGGGTAGATTCACTGTTGGTGGTGCTGTCCTGCAGACCAAGTGGAAAAGTGAGATGGGAGAGACATTGTTCACTGTCTAACAACTCAGATGGTGAGGGGGAACACGAACTGGTGAAATCATTCAAGTCAGACATGATGCCATCCACAAATAGAATGGCCTCCAGAGACTCTTCAGAATCACACTCTCCAACAGAAGATGAGAACTTCTCCATCACCTCAGTCTTATACAAGACAAGAACCTGGCTGGCAATCGCTTTTGTGGTGTCAAGGAGGACTTGGTCTTGCAAATACTTTTTGAGAGCCAAGAGAGGTTTTGGGGTCTCACTTTGTCCTTTTTGTTCATTCATAGATGAGGGGGTTATTAAAAGTGGTTTACAAGAAATGGAGTCCGATGTGTCAGCCTCACCATTACTGGAATGACCGATGTCTAGGCACAAAGTTGGAACCATTGTGAAATAATATTTTGTGCTCTCCACAAATGTACTTGCGAGATACCCTTTTTCTGGACAGGTAAGAATCCTCTTCAGCGTATTTTTCATGTCGTAGTAACAACCAACAGTGTAAGACCAGATCTTACTCTGATGCTTTTCAAGAAGGATCTGCTCACCCTGTGCAGGAGAGCAGGATGCCCTGATAGACTGGGTAAGATTGTCCATGTCTGAAACAAAGGTACTTACCAACTCAGAGGCCTCAGGGTCAATCATAAGGTCTCTGATCTCACCTATCCGAGGAGTTGGACAAGATGATATAGTGCCAGAACAACATGATGTACAACCCCTGAATCTTTTAACAATCTCCCGGATCGATTCAGTGGCCTTGGTCTGAAACTCCTCAGTGAGTAGTCTGTCTATACTTTGTGTTGACAGACGAAGACTAGATTTGGCACCTTTGATATTGAGGTTGCTCTCTCCTTGTTTTAGCATCTCCTCTGGACTTTTGCTGGATACTGGAGACACATGGCTGTATATCCGTACAAAACGGAAAATTGCAGGGATGATGACCTCCAGGATGGCCTCAGATACAAACAGCACAATCTCCAGGCACATCTCTGCAAGCAATGCCCTCATCGCCTGTAGGACCGAAACAGTGTAGGTAGATTACTCATAGCCGGGCTCTGAAACCAAGCTCCTCGAAGAGATACCAACAATCTCACATATGTTCATGAGAATCATGAAAGTGGCATACATTGGAAAGCATGAAAAGCAGTAGGCTACTAAAAAGCTATTTGAATGAAACTGTTTGTGATATGGTGGATGATACTGTAGATAGATAAAACGTTTGTATCTAATATTCTTGAAACATCTATTAATATATCTATGAATCATTTTCAGGGTGAAGGGACTTACAGGGTCCATCCTGCCAATGCTTAACTGCCTCCATTGCCTATAGGAGATAATTAGATGTTTTTAGCACCAAAAAGCACACCAACACACATACAATTTATAAAATCCTCCAGATGACATTGCATTCAAATACTACAATAGAAGTTTGGACATACTCCTCAGTAAGTTTTTCCAGAAACCGGATGATAATCGGGTTGAAAGCATCCGGATCGATTGGAGGGAGGTCAAGAGCCCTGGTCTGACAGGCCCTGGAGACACACTCACTTAGGATCTTCTCATTAGATTGTCCCTGGTGAGATGTCCCCTGAACTGCCATCCCAGAGAATTCCACAGATGTAGAGGGACCTGTGTGCAAAGCAGCATTCACCAAGGTAAAGAAGTCAGAAAACATGTAACCTTCTGAGGCAAATATGTATTAGCCAACTTTGTGTACTTTGTGAAGTTAAGTACCCAAGAAAGTATAACATGTGCACTCTGCTATTAGTCCTCTGCTCAATAGATGTCCATACTAAATTACATTTACATGCAAAAGGATTACATTCAGTGAAATTAGAGTTTCATTTATGACCTGCATCAGTGATCTGCTCCACATTGTTTCTCTTGGTCCTCTTGGCCTAAAAAGACAATACAGTCAATGATATACACGTAGATACTGTATGAAGCCATTCCAATACAGCCCTTTGAGTAGAGCAAGGGTAAGACTGATTGCAGGGCTGTCCCCGACAAAAAATAATATTTGTCGACCGAGAGTCATCCTGTTCTAATGTTAAAATGTATTTTTCCATATCAGACACAGCCTATGTGTTTGAATACAATCACCTACATAGGCACTGAGCTTGGCTGATGCTTTAAGCACACTGTTTAATCAAATAATTAAGACACACAAATGACTCAAGAAAGAGCCCGATGGTGACACTGTATTAAAAGAAATGACAGCGAGTGCCTGTGTGACAGGTGCACGTTGTCTCACTCTCCCTACTGCAGCGAAAAGGCACCACATAACAGCAACTGTTTATTGTGCTGTCCATGCTGAAGACGCAATATCATTTCAGCCATTTAGTTTCTTCCTTACAGTTCTGGAAACTTCTTCTTTACAGTTCTGGAAACGTCTTCTTTACAGTTCTGGAAACTTTAGAGTGTTTTCTATTCTAATCTGACAATTATATGCATATTCTAGTTTCTGGGGCTGAGAAATAGGCCGTTTCAAATGGGTACGTTTTTTAACCAAAAACGAAAATACTGCTCCCTACGCGCAAAAGGTTAAGCAAATGTTAAGCAATACCAGTCTGTTCTAACGACTAAAAATTATAAAGCCATTATTACAGCATAGCAAATATTAAAAACAGCCGAATCTGTGAAATTGCTTAATTCAACATTTTGCTTGGTGCTCACAGAATCAGTAGGCTATTAAACAAATACTCAAACAGGCAATATAAGCTATATCTGTCTTACTCCTGTATATATGTATACAGTACCAGTCAAAAGTTTGGACACACCTACTGATTCAAGGCTTTTCTTTATTTGTACTATTTTCTACATTGTAGAATAGTAGTGAAGACATCACAACTATGAAATAACACATATGGAATCATTTAGGTACCAAAAAGTGTTAAACAAATCAAAATATATTTTATATTTGAGATTCTTCAAAGTAGCCATCCTTTGCCTTGATGGCAGCTTTGCACACTCTTGGCATTCTCTCAACCAGCTTCACCTGGAATGCTTTTCCAACAGTCGTGAAGGAGTTCCCACATATGCTGAGAACTTATTGGCTGCTTTTCCTTCACTCTGTGGTCCAATTCATCTCAAAACATCTCAATTGGGTTGAGGTTGGGTGATTGTGGATGTCAGGTCATCTGATGCAGCCCTCCATCACTCTCCTTCTTGGTCAAATAGCCCTTACACAGCCTGGAGACGCAAACCAGATGGGATGGCGTATCACTGCAGAATACTATGGTAGCCATGCTGGTTAAGTGTGCCTTGAATTCTAAATAAATCACAGACAGTGTCACCAACAAAGCGCCCCCACATTATCACACCTCCTTCATGCTTCATGGTCGGAACCACACATGCGGAGATCATCTGTACGCCTACTCTCACAAAGACATTGTTGGAATTTGGACTCATCAGACCAAGGACAGATTTCCACATGTCCATTGCTTGTGTTTCTTGGCCCAAGCAAGTCTCTTCTTCTTATTGGTGTCCTTTAGTAGTGCTTTCTTCGCAGCAATTTGACCACGAAGGCCTGATTCACGCAGTCTCCTCTGAACAGTTGATGTTGAGATGTGTCTGTGACTTGAACTCTGTGAAGCATTTATTTGGGCTGCAATGTGAGGTGCAGTTAACTCTAAAGAACGTATCCTCTGCAGCCGAGTTAACTCTGTCTTCCTTTCCTGTGGCGGTCCTCATGAGAGCCAGTTTCATCATAGCGATTGATGGTTTTTGCAACTTGATGGTTTTTGCACTTGATGAAAAGTTCAAAGTTCTTTAAATTTTCCGGGTTGACTGAACTTCATGTCTTAAAGTAATGACGGACTGCTGTTTATCTTTGCTTATTTGAGCTGTTCTTGACCTAATATGGACTTGGTATTTTACCAAATAGGGCTATCTTATGTATACCAACCCTACCTTGTCACAACACAACTGATTGGCTCAAATGCATTACAGTATATGCAATTTTTTGCACTTTTTGAGTGACACAAAGATGCTTATCTAAATGGTGAAAATGCAACAGCTGTTAATCAGACTCACTTTGACTTTACATAGTGCACCAAGAGTTAACTTCACGTTTACGACCATACCGGCCTGAGTACGACTTATCTCGTCTGATCTCGGAAGCTAAGCAGAGTTGGTCCTGGTTAGTACTTGCATGGGAGACCGCCTTGAAATACCAGGTGCTGTCAGCTTTTTGTCACTGCCTTGTGGAATTTCAACTCTTTGTCTGTTTTTTCCCACAAGGCTGAAATATGTGCCCTCGCTTTGAAATAAGTAAGGTTCGTTTGTATTTCATCCAACAATCTGTGCTACAAATTCCACTTTTTGAGTGACACAAAGATGCTTATCTAAATTGTGAAAATGCAACAGCTGTTAATCAGACTCACTTTGACTTTATATAGTGCACCAAGAGTTAATTTCTTCCTTACGACCATACCGGCCTGAGTACGCCTGATCTCATCTGATCTCGGAAGCTAAGCAGGGTCGGGCCTGGTTAGTACTTGGATGGGAGACCGCCTGGGAATACCAGGTGCTGTAAGCATTTTGCTCCAGCAGAGGGTTCTCTTGTGTCATGCGTGGAGCAACTCCCGTTTATTTATCACCCTAATAATGTTGTGTCTTTTTATTGGACTAAATGCAGTTTGTTAGTGCTTCCCTGCCCTGATCAAATCAAATAATGGACAATGAGTTTACCTCAAAATCTAGGCAGTGCATTCAGCATTTGTTTTTAGGCTAGGAGACTGTCAATGTCTGTAGTCCATTAGGGCCCTGTAAAATCCCCTTCAATGTTTTGACTGATTGCCCCCCCCCCCCCTAATTTATTTTTATTTTTATAATAATTCCCCCTATTCCCCGTTGACAGTTTGTCCCTGCTTCTTCAGGTTTTCGCTCTCAAAAGTACACCTTTTTAATAGAAATATAACACGATTAGATGTTCTATGTCCACGACAACATTTTCGCCAACAGATGTCAAAGAAAAGCTCTCTCACACACACACACACAGCAAGGATGGAGTGACAAAGTGCGGTGCTTAAAGACACACAGAGCCTGCAATGGTATTACCATAATCTCTAGGCTGTGCCGAATTCAACGCGATGCCCCGCTTGACCGTAGCTCGCTCGGTCTAAGCACAGTGACCATGAGAAAAAGTAGGCCCAAAATTAAGCCTGGCCCTAAATGTCATTTGCTTTTGGGTGACAGTGAGAGAACCGTTAGGGTGAGAAGCACAATTCGACCTCAGGTACGTTCCTGAGGTCCTCCCGATCTGTGCAAGCCTAACCGTGACCGTGTAGCATTAACCCTTAACAGTTAAAAGAAGGTGTCTACCTCAAACAGTTTTCACTGACCTCTCCAAATAGGAATACATTGCCTGCAACCCTAAATTCAACCTGAAGCCTATGTGGGTTAATATTGCCTTATGAACCTGTCTTCGATGACAATCCATCAGGCCACTATGAGGTCTACCTGTGTCGATACTAAGCTTCCTGGAGCAGCCGGAAGTGGTTAAATGAACCCAAAAGTTATTTTGATGGACATAACCTGCAAATGTGAAAATCACTGCATTCAACCCTGTGTAGATCAGTCAATTCTAAACATAAAGACTGAAAACTCAGGACCTGTACAAATCAGCTGGGCTTGACAATCTGGACCCTCTATTTCTGAAACTATCCGCCGCCATTGTCGCAACCCCTATTACCAGCCTGTTCAACCTCTCTTTCATATTGTCTGAGATCCCCAAGGATTGGAAAGCTGCCGCAGTCATCCCCCTCTTCAAAGGGGGAGACACCTTGGACCCAAACTGTTATAGACCTATATCCATCCTGCCCTGCCTATCTAAGGTCTTCGAAAGCCAAGTCAACAAACAGGTCACTGACCATCTCGAATCCCACCGTACCTTCTCCGCTGTGCAATCTGGTTTCCGAGCCGGTCACGGGTGCACCTCAGCCACACTCAAGGTACTAAACGATATCATAACCGCCATCGATAAAAGACAGTACTGTGCAGCCGTGTTCATCGACCTTGCCAAGGCTTTCGACTCTGTCAATCACCATATTCTTATCGGCAGACTCAGTAGCCTCGGTTTTTCGGACGACTGCCTTGCCTGGTTCACCAATTACTTTGCAGACAGAGTTCAGTGTGTCAAATCGGAGGGCATGCTGTCCGGTCCTCTGGCAGTCTCTATGGGGGTGCCACAGGGTTCAATTCTCGGGCTGACTCTTTTCTCTGTATATATCAATGATGTTGCTCTTGCTGCGGCCGATTCCCTGATCCACCTCTACGCAGACGACACCATTCTATATACTTCCGGCCCGTCCTTGGACACTGTGCTATCTAACCTCCAAACGAGCTTCAATGCCATACAGCACTCCTTCCGTGGCCTCCAACTGCTCTTAAACGCTAGTAAAACCAAATGCATGCTTTTCAACCGATCGCTGCCTGCACCCACATGCCCGACTAGCATCACCACCCTGGATGGTTCCGACCTTGAATATGTGGACATCTATAAGTACCTAGGTGTCTGGCTAGACTGCAAACTCTCCTTCCAGACTCATATCAAACATCTCCAATCGAAAATCAAATCAAGAGTCGGCTTTCTATTCCGCAACAAAGCCTCCTTCACTCACGCCGCAAAGCTTACCCTAGTAAAACTGACTATCCTACCGATCCTCGACTTCGGCGATGTCATCTACAAAATGGCTTCCAACACTCTACTCAGCAAACTGGATGCAGTCTATCACAGTGCCATCCGTTTTGTCACTAAAGCACCTTATACCACCCACCACTGCGACTTGTATGCTCTAGTCGGCTGGCCCTCGCTACATATTCATCGCCAGACCCACTGGCTCCAGGTCATCTACAAGTCCATGCTAGGTAAAGCTCCGCCTTATCTCAGTTCACTGGTCACGATGGCAACACCCATCCGTAGCACGCGCTCCTGCAGGTGTATCTCACTGATCATCCCTAAAGCCAACACCTCATTTGGCCGCCTTTCGTTCCAGTACTCTGCTGCCTGTGACTGGAACGAACTGCAAAAATCGCTGAAGTTGGAGACTTTTATCTCCCTCACCAACTTCAAACATCAGCTATCTGAGCAGCTAACCAATCGCTGCAGCTGTACATAGTCTATTGGTAAATAGCCCACCCATTTTCACCTACCTCATTCCCATACTGTTTTTATTTATTTACTTTTCTGCTCTTTTGCACACCAATATCTCTACCTGTACATGACCATCTGATCATTTATCACTCCAGTGTTAATCTGCAAAATTGTAATTATTCGCCTACCTCCTCATGCCTTTTGCACACATTGTATATAGACTGCCCCTTTTTTTTCTACTGTGTTATTGACTTGTTAATTGTTTACTCCATGTGTAACTCTGTGTTGTCTGTTCACACTGCTATGCTTTATCTTGGCCAGGTCGCAGTTGCAAATGAGAACTTGTTCTCAACTAGCCTACCTGGTTAAATAAAGGTGAAATAAAAAATTAAAAAATTAAAAATTCCGTAAGAGCCTACCCCAATGAGGATAAGTGTTCAAATCAAATCAAATTTTATTTGTCACATACACATGGTTAGCAGATGTTAATGCGAGTGTAGCGAAATGCTTGTGCTTCTAGTTCCGACAATGCAGTAATAACGAACAAGTAATCTAACTAACAATTCCAAAAACTACTGTCTTATACACAGTGTAAGGGGATAAAGAATATGTACATAAGGATATATGAATGAGTGATGGTACAGAGCAGCATAGGCAAGATACAGTAGATGATATCGAGTACAGTATATACATATGAGATGAGTATGTAAACCAAGTGGCATAGTTAAAGTGGCTAGTGATACATGTATTACATAAGGATGCAGTCGATGATATAGAGTACAGTATCTACGTATGCATATGAGATGAATAATGTAGGGTAAGTAACATTATATAAGGTAGCATTGTTTAAAGTGGCTAGTGATATATTTACATCATTTCCCATCAATTCCCATTATTAAAGTGGCTGGAGTAGAGTCAGTGTCATTGACAGTGTGTTGGCAGTAGCCACTCAATGTTAGTGGTGGCTGTTTAACAGTCTGATGGCCTTGAGATAGAAGCTGTTTTTCAGTCTCTCGGTCCCAGCTTTGATGCACCTGTACTGACCTCGCCTTCTGGATGACAGCGGGGTGAACAGGCAGTGGCTCGGGTGGTTGATGTCCTTGATGATCTTTATGGCCTTCCTGTAGCATCGGGTGGTGTAGGTGTCCTGGAGGGCAGGTAGTTTGCCCCCGGTGATGCGTTGTGCAGACCTCACTACCCTCTGGAGAGCCTTACGGTTGAGGGCGGTGCAGTTGCCATACCAGGCGGTGATACAGCCCGCCAGGATGCTCTCGATTGTGCATCTGTAGAAGTTTGTGAGTGCTTTTGGTGACAAGCCGAATTTCTTCAGCCTCCTGAGGTTGAAGAGGCGCTGCTGCGCCTTCCTCACGATGCTGTCTGTGTGAGTGGACCAATTCAGTTTGTCTGTGATGTGTATGCCGAGGAACTTAAAACTTGCTACCCTCTCCACTACTGTTCCATCGATGTGGATGGGGGGGTGTTCCCTCTGCTGTTTCCTGAAGTCCACAATCATCTCCTTAGTTTTGTTGACGTTGAGTGTGAGGTTATTTTCCTGACACCACACTCCGAGGGCCCTCACCTCCTCCCTGTAGGCCGTCTCGTCGTTGTTGGTAATCAAGCCTACCACTGTTGTGTCGTCCACAAACTTGATGATTGAGTTGGAGGCGTGCGTGGCCACGCAGTCGTGGGTGAACAGGGAGTACAGGAGAGGGCTCAGAACGCACCCTTGTGGGGCCCCAGTGTTGAGGATCAGCGGGGAGGAGATGTTGTTGCCTACCCTCACCACCTGGGGGCGGCCCGTCAGGAAGTCCAGTACCCAGTTGCACAGGGCGGGGTCGAGACCCAGGGTCTCGAGCTTGATGACGAGCTTGGAGGGTACTATGGTGTTGAATGCCGAGCTGTAGTCGATGAACAGCATTCTGACATAGGTATTCCTCATGTCCAGATGGGTTAGGGCAGTGTGCAGTGTGGTTGAGATTGCATCGTCTGTGGACCTATTTGGGCGGTAAGCAAATTGGAGTGGGTCTAGGGTGTCAGGTAGGGTGGAGGTGATATGGTCCTTGACTAGTCTCTCAAAGCACTTCATGATGACGGATGTGAGTGCTACGGGGCGGTAGTCGTTTAGCTCAGTTACCTTAGCTTTCTTGGGAACAGGAACAATGGTGGCCCTCTTGAAGCATGTGGGAACAGCAGACTGGTATAGGGATTGATTGAATATGTCCGTAAACACACCGGCCAGCTGGTCTGCTCATGCTCTGAGGGCGCGGCTGGGGATGCCGTCTGGGCCTGCAGCCTTGCGAGGGTTAACACGTTTAAATGTCTTACTCACTTCGGCTGCAGTGAAGTTTAAATGTCTTACTCACTTCGGCTGCAGTGAAGGAGAGACCGCATGTTTTCGTTGCAGGCCATGTCAGTGGCACTGTATTGTCCTCAAAGCGGGCAAAAAAGTTATTTAGTCTGCCTGGGAGCAAGACATCCTGGTCCGTGACTGGGCTGGGTTTCTTCCTGTAGTCCGTGATTGACTGTAGACCCTGCCACATGCCTCTTGTGTCTGAGCCGTTGAATTGAGATTCTACTTTGTCTCTGTACTGGCGCTTAGCTTGTTTGATAGCCTTGCGGAGGGAATAGCTGCACTGTTTGTATTCAGTCATGTTACCAGACACCTTGCCCTGATTAAAAGCAGTGGTTCGCGCCTTCAGTTTCACACGAATGCTGCCATCAATCCACGGTTTCTGGTTAGGGAATGTTTTAATCGTTGCTATGGGAACGACATCTTCAACGCACGTTCTAATGAACTCGCACACCGAATCAGCGTATTCGTCAATGTTATTGTCTGACGCAATACGAAACATCTCCCAGTCCACGTGATGGAAGCAGTCTTGGAGTGTGGAGTCAGCTTGGTCAGACCAGCGTTGGACAGACCTCAGCGTGGGAGCTTCTTGTTTTAGTTTCTGTCTGTAGGCAGGGATCAACAAAATGGAGTCGTGGTCAGCTTTTCCGAAAGGGGGGCGGGGCAGGGCCTTATATGCGTCGCAGAAGTTAGAGTAACAATGATCCAGGGTCTTTCCACCCCTGGTTGCGCAATCGATATGCTGATAAAATTTAGGGAGTCTTGTTTTCAGATTAGCCTTGTTAAAATCCCCAGCTACAATGAATGCAGCCTCCGGATAAATCGTTTCCAGTTTGCAGAGAGTTAAATAAAGTTTGTTCAGAGCCATCGATGTGTCTGCTTGGGGGGTATATATACGGCTGTGATTATAATCGAAGAGAATTCTCTTGGTAGATAATGCGGTCTACATTTGATTGTGAGGAATTCTAAATCAGGTGAACAGAAGGATTTGAGTTCCTGTATGTTTCTTTCATCACACCATGTCACGTTGGTCATAAGGCATACGCCCCCGCCCCTCTTCTTACCAGAAAGATGTTTGTTTCTGTCGGCGTGATGCGTGGAGAAACCCGCTGGCTGCACCGCTTCGGATAGCGTCTCTCCAGTTAGCCATGTTTCCGTGAAGCAGAGAACGTTACAGTCTCTGATGTCCCTCTGGAATGCTACCCTTGCTCGGATTTCATCAACCTTGTTGTCAAGAGACTGGACATTGGCAAGAAGAATGCTAGGGAGTGGTGCACGGTGTGCCCGTCTCCGGAGTCTGACCAGAAGACCGCTTCGTTTCCCTCTTTTTCTGAGTCGTTTTTTTGGGTCGCTGCATGTAATCCACACAGGATCCGCATCGCGAAAAACATATTCTTGGTCGTACTGATGGTGAGTTGACGCTGATCTTATATTCAGTAGTTCTTCTCGGCTGTATGTAATGAAACCTAAGATGACCTGGGGTACTAGTGTAAGAAATAACACGTAAAAAACAAAAAACTGCATAGTTTCCTAGGAACGCGAAGCGAGGCGGCCATCTCTGTCGGCGCCGGAAGTTCACGTTCAGCTTCTAGTGCCAACCGGAAGTGCCTTAAAATGGTGTCAGAGGTGCTGTTTCGAAGGGTTAAAAAGGTCAGATCTTTTTAAAACGTCATATGTGTGATTAAACATCATATACATTTAGATTATAAAAGAGTTGTAAAAACTATGTATATGTTGTGCAAAGTATTTTGGATTCTCAGTCCACAGAATGGAACACCTATCAATTAACCATGAAAACGGGAGTTACCCCTGATATACACTATTGTGTTATATGTTGATAGGTCTAATAAACAAATATATTGTATACATTGATATTATTATTTTGTCAGAAATTCAAGCCGTTGATACAGTTGTGTACTCTATCGCCCGCCCTGCTGATCGTGCTCTATCTGAACTACATTATGCAAATTATTCTAATGATTGAAGTGTATGTACCTAGTATGTTGTACTAGTATATACGTTAAGCTGACTTAAAAACATATTTATGAGTTAGTTAATTCAGAAGCTGAATATAAAAAGTGTGGCTTCTTACATAGAAATGGGTCAGGCCTCTTACTCAATAGCACAAAGCCGATCATTCAATCTATGTTCTTACTGGTTCTAGACTATGTTGAAAGAATCTAAATGAATGCAGCGACCACTTCATTAAAAACTATAGATGCATTTGACCGTAGAGGTAAATCAGCTCTTTCTCCCCCCTTACATGGGTAATAATCTCCAAGCTGCTCTAAACGTTGATGTTTTTGGTGTCTCTATGTTCATCTCTAGACTGGTGAATGAGGCCTGTTACAACTTTCTGACAAACCCTTTAAAGGGAGTTTGTGAAACCATTCAGTCGTGGATGTATGTAAAACATATTTAACACGTATTGCAGGTTACAGAAGCCTCCTGTTTTACTATGAATCCCCACTCATCCTTGTTAGATCTTGATGTGTTGGCCGAAATATGAAATTACCTTTAGGATCTCTTACCACCCTATTACTTTGTGGTTCTAATCTCCCTCTTTCAAAATTGCCACTGTGAGCAAATCTCTAACACTCCTGATCCTTCCCATATATTTTAACCCTAAACCTCCCACAATAACTATTGTCTATTGTTAGTCTCCGTGACCTTACAGACAATATCCACGTTTAAAACAGATCGAAATACATTGTTGGATACAGTTTTCATGTCTTTCATTATGCAGACATTTGTTTTATTAGACTATATTTCTCATTGGGAATACGGTTGTCACCCCCCTTGGAGGCTTGGTGCATGTACAAAGAAAAAAAAGTTCCACCCTGGGTGGCTGTTAACTAAAATAATGGCAATGCGTGTAGTCATGTTAAGGTTTTCATTGTTTTCTTGTCAGAGTTTTATGGTTTTGCATATGACTGTGCATTATATGCTGTCGTAATAGGGTTGAGTATCAGATCAAGTTGTCACGATCGTCATGGGTAATAAGAAGAGGACCAAAGCGCTGCATGGTGTGAATGCATCGTTTTAATGGATGACTAAAACACAAAGTAAACTAAACAAGCCAATAAATGAACGTGACGCTATATACCAAATGTGCTGAAACAAGCACCTAACATAGACAATCACCCAACTATGCCAACACAGGCTACCTAAATATGGTTCCCAATCAGAGACAACGACTAACACCGGCCTCTGATTGAAAACCATATCAGGCCAAACACAGAAAAAGACAAACTAGACATACAGCATAGAATGCCCACTCAGATCACACCCATACCAAACAAAACCTATAAACATACCTAGCAAACTATGGTCAGGGCGTGACACAAACCTATTGGGAATTCTTGATCAATCAAAATGTATCTGTTTTCCGTATAGAATGACTTGTATACCGATTTTATTACAACTTTTTGTGTTTTGGCTTAGTGGTTGTTTCTTTACTAACTAGGAAAACTCAACAGTGTGTAAGTCTGAGAAACATTATTGAGCTGGTTGGTTTATTGTTGTTGAAAGCTTGAAATGTACACACATTGAGAAGTGATATTGCAGCAACAGTTTTAAAGTGGGTAATCGTATCATATATATATATATCTCCTTGCATGTTTGAATTAGAGCTCTGTACACACATTGAGAAGTGATAATGCAGCAACAGTTTTAAAGTGGGTAATCGTATCATATATATATCCTTGCATGTTTGAATTAGAGCTCCTTTAAAGGGTTTTAGATGATGATAATAATGTTATATTATTTTTATAATAATACACATCTGCAAACCAAATGTATTTCTGAAAACCCCTTTTTGCTTCTTCAATAGTTGTAGATGTTCCAACGTTCGTAGATGATCCTCAGGGGCATATAACAACCTGGGTTGTTGTAGAGTGGGCATAAGTTCAACACTCCGGAGTCAATGTCCTAGCTTTGGTCTTTTTCATAGCCTGTGAGAGAGAATATATTCCACAGCCTTGGTTTCTAATCATACTTTCTAATCAATAAGCGGGTCAAGTAGACCCTAAGAGGGCAAAAGTTATTGTTTACAAACAGTGTGAATAAAAAAACATTGTTTCATTGTATAAATAGTCTTCATTTTTAAAAACATACATGTAAATGCCTAGAATTAATACCTCTGGTGATTCTGCGCAATGCACTTGGTGTCACGTTCTGACCTTTATTTCCTTTGTTTTGTATTTATTTAGTATGGTCAGGGCGTGAGTTGGGTGGGCAGTCTATGTTTGTTTTTTCTATCATTTGGGTATTTCTATGTTTCGGCCTAGTATGGTTCTCAATCAGAGGCAGGTGTCATTAGTTGTCTCTGATTGAGAATCATACTTAGGTAGCCTGGGTTTCACTGTGTGTTTGTGGGTGATTGTTCCTGTCTTTGTGTTTTGCACCAGATGGGACTGTTTTAGGTGTTCTCACATTTGTTGTTTTTGTTAGTTCTCATGTGTAGTTTCTTTATAAATGAAAGAATATGAATAACCACCACGCTGCGCTTTGGTCCGCCTCTCCTTCAGATGAAGAAAACCATTACACTTGGGCCACAGTTGTGCTTTTGTTGTTGGGGTCTGGAATATGTCGTGAGGCGGTGGTGGTTCCCGGGGTTGTTGTCGGGACGTTTAAATTCTCTGTTCTTGGAGTGTTTGGAAAAACGTTCATACAAAGACAGAATACTGTCTGTTTCATCGGTTCCTCCGATGTCGTTCAGAGTCCCTAATGCATCCAAGTCACCCTATGTGTCCGATGTCCATCATACCTAAAAAAAACACACAAAAACATTGTCCCCCATGTTTAAAACACAAATAACTCGTGTTCAATATTACAATAATATCACGATAATATTCAAACAAAACCTTTAAATATATTTTTCACTTACTCAGCTCCCGAAATATCCATTAGGAGGGCTTCACAGACTATGTTATCTGTCCTGGGACTGCTGCCTGTTGTTTTACGAAGTCGTTCAGAGTGCACACTTTTCTTTTTTTAATATATAAATATTCTTGGGTATGTGATTATTTGGACTTATGCCTAAAAATGTGTGATCGTGAAGGGCTACGTAAAGGACAGGGCGCAGTTTGCTTCTGAGAATCTACGTCTAACAGTCGCTTCCCAATCACTTATGTCCAGTAGCCTTAAGAAATATCCATTAGGAGGGATTCACTTATTCACATCTCTTTTTTAATCTGTCCGGGCAGCTAAATATTCGGGCCTGTGGGTTTGCGCTAAAGCAGTGCTAACCGTGTTAAAAATAGATGCTCCCCGTTCTGGCCCTAACTTGCTAAAGTACGGAATGAGTATCATGTATGCAACCCCCCTGTATGTTTGGTTTAGAGATCAAAAGGCGTTGAATTCAAAGAGACATTCTGTCTACAACCGGTTTGGTGGGGTACCGGGGCGCTGATTAGATATCAGTGTTTAACCCCGGGCGGTCGGCCGATATCTGGACATGCCTTATGCCGGATAGTGCAAACCTTGGTTTCAAACGATTCTCTACAGATAGAGCGCTGGGCCCCCTGTTGAACCCACACCCTTTGGTTTCTGTAACACACACACACACACACACACACACACACACACACACACACACACACACACACACACACACACACACACACACACACACACACACACACACACACACACACACACACACACACACACACACTCCTGCTGCTCCGTCACACGCCCACTCACGCACGCCCCCTGATTCTCCAGGTCTTTTTCCTTCGCGACAGAGCTGGGTGATGATGTGAAATACCTTTTCCCATAGTTACGGGTGAGATACAGTTTTTAAAATTTATTTTATTGAATTCCAAAATATTTCGTATTTTGAATTAAGTAACAAATTTGAATAATATTTAAACATGCATCACGCGTGTTTTATGTAATAAAAAAAACCTTGGAGGCCTGCAGTTGTACATTATTACAAACTTTAATAACCCGTAATGTTCCTAATAAAATAATACATGTTTTTTCAGATCTTACAGTTGTCTGCGCCAGACCCTAGCGTGAGAGAAAAGACCGCTTCCCCTTAGTTAAATGGGTGAGATACTGTTTTTAAAACCATTGATTTAATACCAAAATATATAGTACTAACTTTTTAAAGACATGTTAGAATTAATTACCATATTGTACTAATATTTAAACATGCATCATTAGGGTTTTTATGTAAAAACATTGGAGGTCTACAGTTGTACATTATTACAAACTTTATAACATACCATTGTAGGAAAGACTATAAATTGTTTCTGAGAATCTACATCTAACAGTCGCCGTTATGTCAATTTGCCTTTATACATCTCATTGACCTACTGTCAACTCCCTCAGTTGTAAACATCTACAATAATCATTAGACGTACGCGTCAGAGTTATCAGAGTTGTTGTACTATGAATCCCCACTCATCCCTGTTAGATCTTGATGTGTTGGCCGAAATATGAAATTACCTCTTCCCCTATCATTAAAGCGTGAGATACATTTTTAAAACCAGTGATTTAATTCAAAATATTTAGTACCTACATTTTAACACATGTTATAATTGCAAAATGTTTACTATTTCTTACAGATAGAGGGTCCGGTTAGCCCTGACCAATATCCGTTTCGAATTCATCAACTCAAAGACGCTTGCCCGCTCCATCAAAACTCCGTAAGTTTTCCCTCCATGTGTAGATCAACCGTTCCTGCCTGTAAATTCTGGGTATGCCCACATCATTAATTAATAAGATGTGTAGAAAACTGTTTTGCCATAGTTAAAGGCCTTTCATAAAGAGGCTGTCATGATTGCCTGTGCCACATGTTTAACATGTATTGCTTGTTACCTAATACTACTGTTGTACATTTAATATCCACTAGCAGATTTCGTCGCATTTGCACAAATTCTGTCATGTTACTGTGGTCTTTTTAAATGTCAGTAAATATGTGTGTAAAGTGTATATGTTTATAGGCCCAATATGTAGGCCCAGTATATGTTTCAGTCTTATGTTTAGAATTGACTGATCTACACAGGGTTGAATGCAGTGATTTTCAAAATGGCAGGTTATGTCCATCAAAATAAGTTTTGGGTTAATTTAACCACTTCCGGCTGCTCCAGGAAGCTTAGAATCGACACAGGTAGACCTCATAGTGGCCTGATGGATTGTCATCGAAGACAGGTTCATACGGCATTCATAACCCACATAGGCTTCAGGTTGAATTTAGGGTTGCAGGCAATGTATTCCTATTTGGAGAGGTCAGTGAAAACTGTTTGATGTAGACACCTTCTTTTAACTGTTAAGGGTTAATGCTACACGGTCAAGGTTAGGCTTGCACAGATCGGGAGGACCTCAGGAACGTACCTGAGGTCGAATTGTGCTTCTCACCCTAATGGTTCTCTCACTGTCACCCAAAAGCAAATGACATTTAGGGCCAGGCTTAATTTTGGGCCTAACTTTTTTCACGGTCGCTGCACTCAGAGCGAGCTAAGGTCAAGCGGGGCATCTCGTTGAACTCAGCACGGCCTTGAGAATATGGAAATGCCATTGAAGGCTCTGTGTGTCTTTAAGTACCGCACTTTGTCACTCCATCCTTGCTGTGTGTGTGTGTGTGTGTGTGTGAGAGAGCTTTTCTTTGACATCTGTTAAGAAAAATGATTGATTTACAGTTCATGAGGGTTGCTTAATCACAAATATGAAGTTTTAAAAAGATCTGACCTTTTTAACCCTTCGAAACAGCACCTATGACACCATTTTAAGGCACTTCCGGTTGGCACAGGAAGCTGAACATGAACACATATCCTCATTTGGGTAGGCTCTTACGGAATCCTGAGTTTTAAGCCTTTATGTTTAGAATTGACTGATCTACACAGGGTTGAATGCAGTGATTTTCAAAATTGCAGGTTATGTATATCAAAACACTTTTAGGCTGAATTTAATCACTTCCAGTTGCTTCAGGAAGCTTAGAATCAACACAGGTAGACCTCATAGTGGCCTGATGGATTGTCATCGAAGACAGGTTCATACGGCATTCATAACCCACATAGGCTTCAGGTTGAATTTAGGGTTGCAGGCAATGTATTACTATGGGGAGAGAAGTCAGTGAAAACTGTTTGATGTCGACACCTTCTTTTACCTGTTAAGGGTTAATGCTACACGGTCAAGGTTAGGCTTGCACAGATCGGGAGGACCTCAGGAATGTACCTGAGGTCGAATTATGCTTCTCACCCTAATGGTTCTCTCACTGTCACCCAAAAGCAAATGACATTTAGGGCCAGGCTTAATTTTGGGCCTACTTTTTCTCATAGTCACTGTGCTTAGACCGAGCGAGCTACGGTCAAGCGGGGCATCGCGTTGAATTCGGCACAGCCTAGAGATTATGGTAATACCATTGCAGGCTCTGTGTGTCTTTAAGCACCGCACTTTGTCATCTGTTGGGAAAATGTTGTCGTGGACAAAAAACATCTAATCGTGTTAAATTTCGATTAAAAAGGTGTACTTTTGAGAGCGAAAACCTGCAGAATCAGGGCAGGGCAGGGAAGCACTAACAAACTGCATTTAGTCCAATAAAAAGAAACAACATTATTAGGGTGATAAATAAACGGGAGTTGCTCCACGCATGACACACACTTGTTAGAAAATCCATTCATTTGCCCAAGTGAATCATAAGACATGAACAAAATGCATCAGTGATTTGTATTTCCACGCAACTTTCAGAAACTGAATAGGACTGCCCAGTTTCCGTGCGCATGCGTGCGGAGCGCGCACATGTCTACACTTTGTGTAGCCGTTAGCGATGAGGCTAATGATAACCTTCTTGCGGTAGAGAAGGAAAGGCTTCCCACAAAAACCTTCTCAATCAAATGTTAACTGCAAAGTAGCTTATGCCAGCCTGGCAGAATTATATCATGATTATTTGCATCAATACAGTGGCCATTTGTTTTGCAAACTCCGCAATCACATGAGCGCTACAGTAACACCGTTTAACCAAACAAAGGTCTCTTCCTGGCGCACCCTTGCCTAAAAAAGGGTAACTACACCCCAAAATCGATATGTCTTCCTTTTGTTCCAGACCTCAAAAGTGGTTTCCTGCTAGGGTTTTAAATGTTGCCGTGGACATAGAACATCTAATCATGTTATATTTCTATTAAAAAGGTGTACTTTTGAGAGCGAAAACCTGCAGAAGCAGGGACAAACGGTCAACGGGGAATAGGGGGAATTATTATAAAAATAAATGGGGGGGGGGGGGGGGGGGGCGGCAATCAGTCAAAACATTGAAGGGGATTTTACAGGGCCCTAATGGACTACAGACATTGACAGTCTCCTAGCCTAAAAACAAATGCTGAATGCACTGCCTAGATTTTTTGAGGTAAACGTATTGTCCATTATTTGATTTGATCAGGGCAGGGAAGCACTAACAAACTGCATTTAGTCCAATAAAAAGACACAACATTATTAGGGTGATAAATAAACGGGAGTTGCTCCACGCATGACACAAGAGAACCCTCTGCTGGAGCAAAATGCTTACAGCACCTGGTATTCCCAGGCGGTCTCCCATCCAAGTACTAACCAGGCCCGACCCTGCTTAGCTTCCGAGATCGGACGAGATCGGGCGTATTCAGGCTGGTATGGCCGTAAGCGAAAGGCAATCTCTTGGTACACTATATACAGTCAACGTGTCGCTTACTCTTAGGGGACAGAGAAATGTCCACCTTGTGACACACACTGAAAAGCTCAAACCTTGCTTGCATTTCCAGACCATATATTTCACTCTTGTGGGGGGGAAAAAGAGGGAATATCCTAGGTTCATACTTATGACAACTTCATGGACTAGGGCCCTATAAAATAGAGCGCGCCCACACGGAATCACGAAATACAGACATTAAACCGAAATTCAACCATATTCAAAAATGCCTTGAACTAAGGCGGAAATCAACTCAATCCCTTCAACTTGTTAGAAAATCCATTCATTTGCCCAAGTGAATCATAAGACATGAACAAAATGCATCAGTGATTTGTATTTCCACGCAACTTTCAGAAACTGAATAGGACTGCCCAGTTTCCGTGCGCATGCGTGCGGAGCGCGCACATGTCTACACTTTGTGTAGCCGTTAGCGATGAGGCTAATGATAACCTTCTTGCGGTAGAGAAGGAAAGGCTTCCCACAAAAACCTTCTCAATCAAATGTTAACTGCAAAGTAGCTTATGCCAGCCTGGCAGAATTATATCATGATTATTTGCATCAATACAGTGGCCATTTGTTTTGCAAACTCCGCAATCACATGAGCGCTACAGTAACACCGTTTAACCAAACAAAGGTCTCTTCCTGGCGCACCCTTGCCTAAAAAAGGGTAACTACACCCCAAAATCGATATGTCTTCCTTTTTTTCCAGACCTCAAAAGTGGTTTCCTGCTAGGGTTTTAAATGTTGCCGTGGACATAGAACATCTAATCATGTTATATTTCTATTAAAAAGGTGTACTTTTGAGAGCGAAAACCTGCAGAAGCAGGGACAAACGGTCAACGGGGAATAGGGGGAATTATTATAAAAATAAATGGGGGGGGGGGGGGGGGGCGGCAATCAGTCAAAACATTGAAGGGGATTTTACAGGGCCCTAATGGACTACAGACATTGACAGTCTCCTAGCCTAAAAACAAATGCTGAATGCACTGCCTAGATTTTTTGAGGTAAACGTATTGTCCATTATTTGATTTGATCAGGGCAGGGAAGCACTAACAAACTGCATTTAGTCCAATAAAAAGACACAACATTATTAGGGTGATAAATAAACGGGAGTTGCTCCACGCATGACACAAGAGAACCCTCTGCTGGAGCAAAATGCTTACAGCACCTGGTATTCCCAGGCGGTCTCCCATCCAAGTACTAACCAGGCCCGACCCTGCTTAGCTTCCGAGATCGGACGAGATCGGGCGTATTCAGGCTGGTATGGCCGTAAGCGAAAGGCAATCTCTTGGTACACTATATAAAGTCAACGTGTCGCTTACTCTTAGGGGGACAGAGAAATGTCCACCTTGTGACACACACTGAAATGCTCAAACCTTGCTTGCATTTCCAGACCATATATTTCACTCTTGTGGGGGGGAAAAAGAGGGAATATCCTAGGTTCATACTTATGACAACTTCATGGGACTAGGGCCCTATAAAATAGAGCGCGCCCACACGGAATCACGAAATACAGACATTAAACCGAAATTCAACCATATTCAAAAATGCCTTGAACTAAGGCGGAAATCAACTCAATCCCTTCAACTTGTTAGAAAATCCATTCATTTGCCCAAGTGAATCATAAGACATGAACAAAATGCATCAGTGATTTGTATTTCCACGCAACTTTCAGAAACTGAATAGGACTGCCCAGTTTCCGTGCGCATGCGTGCGGAGCGCGCACATGTCTACACTTTGTGTAGCCGTTAGCGATGAGGCTAATGATAACCTTCTTGTGGTAGAGAAGGAAAGGCT
The DNA here is from genome assembly GCF_002021735.2 of Oncorhynchus kisutch. NCBI lineage: Eukaryota > Metazoa > Chordata > Actinopteri > Salmoniformes > Salmonidae > Oncorhynchus > Oncorhynchus kisutch. Next base: position 26,205 of record NW_022263764.1, read on the forward strand.
TCCCACAAAAACCTTCTCAATCAAATGTTAACTGCAAAGTAGCTTATGCCAGCCTGGCAGAATTATATCATGATTATTTGCATCAATACAGTGGCCATTTGTTTTGCAAACTCCGCAATCACATGAGCGCTACAGTAACACCGTTTAACCAAACAAAGGTCTCTTCCTGGCGCACCCTTGCCTAAAAAAGGGTAACTACACCCCAAAATCGATATGTCTTCCTTTTTTTCCAGACCTCAAAAGTGGTTTCCTGCTAGGGTTTTAAATGTTGCCGTGGACATAGAACATCTAATCATGTTATATTTCTATTAAAAAGGTGTACTTTTGAGAGCGAAAACCTGCAGAAGCAGGGACAAACGGTCAACGGGGAATAGGGGGAATTATTATAAAAATAAATGGGGGGGGGGGGGGGGGGCAATCAGTCAAAACATTGAAGGGGATTTTACAGGGCCCTAATGGACTACAGACATTGACAGTCTCCTAGCCTAAAAACAAATGCTGAATGCACTGCCTAGATTTTTTGAGGTAAACGCATTGTCCATTATTTGATTTGATCAGGGCAGGGAAGCACTAACAAACTGCATTTAGTCCAATAAAAAGACACAACATTATTAGGGTGATAAATAAACGGGAGTTGCTCCACGCATGACACAAGAGAACCCTCTGCTGGAGCAAAATGCTTACAGCACCTGGTATTCCCAGGCGGTCTCCCATCCAAGTACTAACCAGGCCCGACCCTGCTTAGCTTCCGAGATCAGATGAGATCAGGCGTACTCAGGCCGGTATGGTCGTAAGGAAGAAATTAACTCTTGGTGCACTATATAAAGTCAAAGTGAGTCTGATTAACAGCTGTTGCATTTTCACAATTTAGATAAGCATCTTTGTGTCACTCAAAAAGTGGAATTTGTAGCACAGATTGTTGGATGAAATACAAACGAACCTTACTTATTTCAAAGCGAGGGCACATATTTCAGCCTTGTGGGAAAAAACAGACAAAGAGTTGAAATTCCACAAGGCAGTGACAAAAAGCTGACAGCACCTGGTATTTCAAGGCGGTCTCCCATGCAAGTACTAACCAGGACCAACTCTGCTTAGCTTCCGAGATCAGACGAGATAAGTCGTACTCAGGCCGGTATGGTCGTAAACGTGAAGTTAACTCTTGGTGCACTATGTAAAGTCAAAGTGAGTCTGATTAACAGCTGTTGCATTTTCACCATTTAGATAAGCATCTTTGTGTCACTCAAAAAGTGCAAAAAATTGCATATACTGTAATGCATTTGAGCCAATCAGTTGTGTTGTGACAAGGTAGGGTTGGTATACATAAGATAGCCCTATTTGGTAAAATACCAAGTCCATATTAGGTCAAGAACAGCTCAAATAAGCAAAGATAAACAGCAGTCCGTCATTACTTTAAGACATGAAGTTCAGTCAACCCGGAAAATTTAAAGAACTTTGAACTTTTCATCAAGTGCAAAAACCATCAAGTTGCAAAAACCATCAATCGCTATGATGAAACTGGCTCTCATGAGGACCGCCACAGGAAAGGAAGACAGAGTTAACTCGGCTGCAGAGGATACGTTCTTTAGAGTTAACTGCACCTCACATTGCAGCCCAAATAAATGCTTCACAGAGTTCAAGTCACAGACACATCTCAACATCAACTGTTCAGAGGAGACTGCGTGAATCAGGCCTTCGTGGTCAAATTGCTGCGAAGAAAGCACTACTAAAGGACACCAATAAGAAGAAGAGACTTGCTTGGGCCAAGAAACACAAGCAATGGACATGTGGAAATCTGTCCTTGGTCTGATGAGTCCAAATTCCAACAATGTCTTTGTGAGAGTAGGCGTACAGATGATCTCCGCATGTGTGGTTCCGACCATGAAGCATGAAGGAGGTGTGATAATGTGGGGGCGCTTTGTTGGTGACACTGTCTGTGATTTATTTAGAATTCAAGGCACACTTAACCAGCATGGCTACCATAGTATTCTGCAGTGATACGCCATCCCATCTGGTTTGCGTCTCCAGGCTGTGTAAGGGCTATTTGACCAAGAAGGAGAGTGATGGAGGGCTGCATCAGATGACCTGACATCCACAATCACCCAACCTCAACCCAATTGAGATGTTTTGGGATGAATTGGACCACAGAGTGAAGGAAAAGCAGCCAATAAGTTCTCAGCATATGTGGGAACTCCTTCACGACTGTTGGAAAAGCATTCCAGGTGAAGCTGGTTGAGAGAATGCCAAGAGTGTGCAAAGCTGCCATCAAGGCAAAGGATGGCTACTTTGAAGAATCTCAAATATAAAATATATTTTGATTTGTTTAACACTTTTTGGTACCTAAATGATTCCATATGTGTTATTTCATAGTTGTGATGTCTTCACTACTATTCTACAATGTAGAAAATAGTACAAATAAAGAAAAGCCTTGAATCAGTAGGTGTGTCCAAACTTTTGACTGGTACTGTATACATATATACAGGAGTAAGACAGATATAGCTTATATTGCCTGTTTGAGTATTTGTTTAATAGCCTACTGATTCTGTGAGCACCAAGCCTCATGCACCGGCAAAATGTTGAATTAAGCAATTTCACAGATTCGGCTGTTTTTAATATTTGCTATGCTGTAATAATGGCTTTATAATTTTTAGTCGTTAGAACAGACTGGTATTGCTTAACATTTGCTTAACCTTTTGCGCGTAGGGAGCAGTATTTTCGTTTTTGGTTAAAAAACGTACCCATTTGAAACGGCCTATTTCTCAGCCCCAGAAACTAGAATATGCATATAATTGTCAGATTAGGATAGAAAACACTCTAAAGTTTCCAGAACTGTAAAGAAGACGTTTCCAGAACTGTAAAGAAGAAGTTTCCAGAACTGTAAGGAAGAAACTAAATGGCTGAAATGATATTGCGTCTTCAGCATGGACAGCACAATAAACAGTTGCTGTTATGTGGTGCCTTTTCGCTGCAGTAGGGAGGAGAGTGAGACAACGTGCACCTGTCACACAGGCACTCGCTGTCATTTCTTTTAATACAGTGTCACCATCGGGCTCTTTCTTGAGTCATTTGTGTGTCTTAATTATTTGATTAAACAGTGTGCTTAAAGCATCAGCCAAGCTCAGTACCTATGTAGGTGATTGTATTCAAACACATAGGGTGTGTCTGATATGGAAAAATACATTTTAACATTAGAACAGGATGACTCTCGGTCGACAAATATTATTTTTTGTCGGGGACAGCCCTGCAATCAGTCTTACCCTTGCTCTACTCAAAGGGCTGTATTGGAATGGCTTCATACAGTATCTACGTGTATATCATTGACTGTATTGTCTTTTTAGGCCAAGAGGACCAAGAGAAACAATGTGGAGCAGATCACTGATGCAGGTCATAAATGAAACTCTAATTTCACTGAATGTAATCCTTTTGCATGTAAATGTAATTTAGTATGGACATCTATTGAGCAGAGGACTAATAGCAGAGTGCACATGTTATACTTTCTTGGGTACTTAACTTCACAAAGTACACAAAGTTGGCTAATACATATTTGCCTCAGAAGGTTACATGTTTTCTGACTTCTTTACCTTGGTGAATGCTGCTTTGCACACAGGTCCCTCTACATCTGTGGAATTCTCTGGGATGGCAGTTCAGGGGACATCTCACCAGGGACAATCTAATGAGAAGATCCTAAGTGAGTGTGTCTCCAGGGCCTGTCAGACCAGGGCTCTTGACCTCCCTCCAATCGATCCGGATGCTTTCAACCCGATTATCATCCGGTTTCTGGAAAAACTTACTGAGGAGTATGTCCAAACTTCTATTGTAGTATTTGAATGCAATGTCATCTGGAGGATTTTATAAATTGTATGTGTGTTGGTGTGCTTTTTGGTGCTAAAAACATCTAATTATCTCCTATAGGCAATGGAGGCAGTTAAGCATTGGCAGGATGGACCCTGTAAGTCCCTTCACCCTGAAAATGATTCATAGATATATTAATAGATGTTTCAAGAATATTAGATACAAACGTTTTATCTATCTACAGTATCATCCACCATATCACAAACAGTTTCATTCAAATAGCTTTTTAGTAGCCTACTGCTTTTCATGCTTTCCAATGTATGCCACTTTCATGATTCTCATGAACATATGTGAGATTGTTGGTATCTCTTCGAGGAGCTTGGTTTCAGAGCCCGGCTATGAGTAATCTACCTACACTGTTTCGGTCCTACAGGCGATGAGGGCATTGCTTGCAGAGATGTGCCTGGAGATTGTGCTGTTTGTATCTGAGGCCATCCTGGAGGTCATCATCCCTGCAATTTTCCGTTTTGTACGGATATACAGCCATGTGTCTCCAGTATCCAGCAAAAGTCCAGAGGAGATGCTAAAACAAGGAGAGAGCAACCTCAATATCAAAGGTGCCAAATCTAGTCTTCGTCTGTCAACACAAAGTATAGACAGACTACTCACTGAGGAGTTTCAGACCAAGGCCACTGAATCGATCCGGGAGATTGTTAATAGATTCAGGGGTTGTACATCATGTTGTTCTGGCACTATATCATCTTGTCCAACTCCTCGGATAGGTGAGATCAGAGACCTTATGATTGACCCTGAGGCCTCTGAGTTGGTAAGTACCTTTGTTTCAGACATGGACAATCTTACCCAGTCTATCAGGGCATCCTGCTCTCCTGCACAGGGTGAGCAGATCCTTCTTGAAAAGCATCAGAGTAAGATCTGGTCTTACACTGTTGGTTGTTACTACGACATGAAAAATACGCTGAAGAGGATTCTTACCTGTCCAGAAAAAGGGTATCTCGCAAGTACATTTGTGGAGAGCACAAAATATTATTTCACAATGGTTCCAACTTTGTGCCTAGACATCGGTCATTCCAGTAATGGTGAGGCTGACACATCGGACTCCATTTCTTGTAAACCACTTTTAATAACCCCCTCATCTATGAATGAACAAAAAGGACAAAGTGAGACCCCAAAACCTCTCTTGGCTCTCAAAAAGTATTTGCAAGACCAAGTCCTCCTTGACACCACAAAAGCGATTGCCAGCCAGGTTCTTGTCTTGTATAAGACTGAGGTGATGGAGAAGTTCTCATCTTCTGTTGGAGAGTGTGATTCTGAAGAGTCTCTGGAGGCCATTCTATTTGTGGATGGCATCATGTCTGACTTGAATGATTTCACCAGTTCGTGTTCCCCCTCACCATCTGAGTTGTTAGACAGTGAACAATGTCTCTCCCATCTCACTTTTCCACTTGGTCTGCAGGACAGCACCACCAACAGTGAATCTACCCAGAGTCTTCCAGTTATAAATATGAAGAAACTCTCCAGTGTGTCTTTCCAGACAAAGGCTAGAAAGGCAGTGAGCGAAGCTCTGAGATCTGTCAACCCCTTTACAAACAGCTTACTGGGAGACTCTGAAGCTGGACACTTTTGTAACAGATGTGGAGACTATTGTTCAGTCCATGCAGGCACATGAATCTGAAATTCTCAGAATTTCAAAAGTGAGCACCCTTCCTGCTGCTCGTATTATATATCATAGATTTCGAGAAATGCTGAGGCGGTTTCTCACTCCCTGCCAAGACTGTAAAGGTCATCGATGGTGTTACACCAATACATGATGAGACTCTCAAACAGGCTCCTAGTGAAAGTTTAGATTCTCAGGTGACTTGTAATAGTGATTCTCTTGAAATCCAAGCAGACCGTAAAACCTGTACCAAGGAGGTCATTAGTCAGATCCTCACTGTGTATCACTCTGAGGAATCCATGGAGGAATGCCTCTCTAGCCTAAAAGGAGATACAGAAGACCTGTCCAAGCTTTTGGATGCCGTTGTTTCTCAGATTGACGTCCTTGCCACATCCAAATCATATTTATATGTTGATGACTATGCTGTCAATAAACAGGACAATTTGCATGGTGAGATCAACAATGATGAAGAGGAAGCATCCTCTAGAAGTCTTAAATCCACAGCCTTTGACAAACTATGTACTGATGAGTTTCAAACTAAAGCCTCACATTTGGCTGGTGGGATCCTTCAATCAGGGTTGATTGGCATTATAAATACCAGCCTTGATGGTAGAAGTGCAGACATTTGTGTCCAGTAATGATGGTGATGATAGAGATTTCAAAATCCTTCAGAAGAGTGGAACTCCACCTTTGTTTACCTCTTCTCTGCACACCAATTCTGCAGCATCCAACATCGTCATAAGCATCACTAAAGACCTTAATAGCTTCACCCAGATGACTAAAATGTCTGATGCTTCAGAGTCTGGCCAGTTAGAGAGATCCCTGTCAGCTTCAACCCTTCCTGTCAGTGTTCACAACAGGGTCAATGTGAAAGGAAAGATCATTTGGCCAGGCACTGTTAACCTGTTCAACAATGTGTTCATCAAGGTCAAGGACTTTTTTGCCCAGCAACAACCGGTACTCCTAGACAATGTGGTTGAGGCCCCCAAACATGCCGAATCCATATGCAGAACAGCTACTTCTACACAAATGACTTACAATGAACATGAAGCCAGCCAGACCAGCATGGTAAATTATTCCAAAGCCTTAATTAGTCAGACTCTGATGACAATCCAGAGGAGAGTGTCTATGTCAGAGAGGATGAGCACCTCAGAGAAAGGCCTCTTGACTCGTTCCATCGTGGGCTCCATGTTGGAGGATGTTGACATGGTGAGAACTGATGGACACGAGATACACCGGCCATCCTCCTCAAAGTTCTCCCTTTCCATCACCTCTGCCATGACCAGAGGGTCCCAGAGTGATTTTACAAATTCTCTTCCAGGCACTCAAGTCCCCAATGAGTGGCCTGTTGAAATCTATTGTCCTATCATTAGGAGTTCGGTCATTGATATGAGTGACTCCTCAACTCATTCACAAGGGTCAACAAATTACACAAGGCAAACCATCTCTGCCATAGTTGACATTGTTATGGAGGTCATTCCAAGAGAAGATATGGAACACATAGCCACTGCAGATGATGTCACTTCTTTTACAAGAAGACTTGCGAGACTCAGCCCCAGGGACGGTCTTCAGAACTTCTCACATGAGCTCACTGACAAAGTTTATGAGCTCATAAAAAGTCACAACACCCCCCAGGCTCTTTTTGTGCCAGCTGGCAAGAGCGTGTCTGACTTTATTCTTTTGAAGCTGAATACAGGATTGAATGCTTCTGAAGAATCCAGGGAGTTTCCATCTGACCTTGTGTACTCCTTTGCTACGGAGTCAATAAAACGTCTGCTACAGCAGATTGTCTTCTGGCTTCCTCCACCATCACAAGGATCCGATTTCTGCCAAACTATCATCTCTGATGGTTCTCTGCAGGAAACAAGTCGGCTTATCCCGAGCTCTTCTGCCACCTCCATTAGTTCCTCACAGGTTTACTGTGACACAAAGAGCCTTTTCACCAATATAATGGTCAATCAGGTCATGTATACCTGTTCTGTGGCCTCCAATTCATCAGAAGAATTATCAGAGTTGATGAACATAATCAATGGGTTGTCCCCAACTGATGCTGGAACACTTGACTCTGACAGACCAGCTCTCATGACCACTAACCGTCAGTCTAGTGCCAAATCATTGCTTAGACCCTCTCTGTCTGGCAACAGCACACACAACGGTGGAACTGTGGATTATCAAGTTTTAGGAGAGGTGGAATCCAAGATGGACAACAAAGATCTGGAGATGTCTAGTGTCTCTGTGCATCCATCAACTCCATCAGCCATGGACTCTGATACACATGCATCATTTGACTCCACTAGCAATGACTACACCTCTTTGGTACTTTTACTGATTGTTAGACTGCTGTCAATGATCACCCCTATCACATTACTGGAATCCTCTGACATTGGTGAAACATCAAGAGTTCTCACAAAGAGGATTCTGTCTGAGTTCTGTGGCACCTCAGGCCTTGAACCAACTCAAGCCTACCCCCAGAATCTGAAAATCAAAAAGATTTTCAAGGCTGTCTACAAGGGGCTTTTTCAAGAATTTGGGTCAGAGAAGATGCTCCAGGTTGCAATGAAGTCAACGGATTATGCATTTGACGATGCCCTGGTCAAATCATTAACTAGTGAACTATTAACTAAATGCAATGAGGCTAGCTCTTCACCTCCCTCAATGGCCCAGTTGTCATCATACAATGCACTTGGCAGTGACGAGGTAGGTAATTCTGGGCTTCCAACAACTGGTAGAAAGGAAAAGAAGAGAGGAAGATTCAGCGCTCTCTGTGGACTCAACCCAAAGGTATATATGTCATCAAAATACAAATTATAAAGATTATTTTTATTCATTACGTACAGTATGATGGTAAACACCGATACCTTTTGTGTGCAATTTCTCCTACTGTATAAATGACTGTTGGTTACCCAGAGTACAAAGCAGGTCAACAAGAAGAACCACTGCACTCCAACACCTTCCCAGAACCAGACCCCTGCCGTCAGTGAAACAGGTAAGTCAATACACTCAAATGTGTACTGAACAAAAATATAAACGCAACATGCAACAATTTCAAAGATTTTATTGAGTTACAGTTCATATATGGAAATCAGTCAATTGAAATACGTTCATTAGGCCCTTATCTATGGATTTCACATGACTGGGAATACAGATATGCATCTGTTCGTCACAGATACCTTAAAAAAAGGTAGGGGCGTGGATCAGAAAACCAGTCAGTATCTGGTGTGACCACCATTTGCCTCATGCAGCGTGACACTTCTCCTTCGCATAGAGTTGATCAGGCTGTTGATTGTGGCCTATGGAATGTTGTCCCACTCCTCTTCAATAGCTGTGTGAAGTTGCTGAATATTGGTTGGAACTGGAACACGCTGTTGTACACGTCAATCCAGAGCATCACAAACATGCTAAATGGATGACAAGTCTGGTGTGTATGCAGGCCTTTCGACATGGGTACATGCATTACCATGCTGAAACATGAGGTGATGGCGGCGGATGAATGGCACGACAATAGGCCCAAGGATCTCGTGACGGTATCTCTGTGCATTCAAATTGCCATTGATAAAATGCAATTGTGTTCGTTGTCCGTAGATTATGCCTGCCCACACCATAACCCTACAGCCAACACGACGCCATATACGTGGTCTGTGGTTGTGAGGCCGGTTGGACATACTGCCAAATATTCTAAAACGACATTGAAGGCGGCTTTTGGTAAGGAAATGAACATTCAATTCTCCAGCCACAGTTCCGGTGGACATTCCTGCAGTCAGCATGCCAATTGCACGCTTCCTCAAAACTAGTCAACCAGCATTTTTCCTTGCTCCTATTTTTCTCAGTCTCTATCTCTGAGACATCTGTGGCATTGTGTGGTGTGACAAAACTGCACATTTTAGCATGGCCTTTTATTGTCCCCAGCACGAGTTGCACCTTTGTAACGATCATGCTTTTTAACCCACAAGAGTCTAAGCCCTGTTTAGGCCGAGGGGTTTGTATCGGCCTTACTGCTATTTGCCCATACAAACACATTGAATAACAGATTCACTACATGGAACTGAAGTGTCTGTCCTAAATCTGAGAGATATAAGTTGACGAATATATATATTTATATATATTTTTTGAATGTTTTTATCCACTTCTTTTTGGCACTAAACAGTCTAAGCCCTTGGGGGGCCTATGTAACACTTCTGCGTTAAATAGGCGGATTGAGACTGCTAGGCTACCTGCCGCCCGACATTTGTAAATTATGTAGAATATTACAATTGAAATAATAATAATGCAATACTAATTCTTCACACTAACTAGGGTCAGTTAAAGAAAATGTTATGTTTACATTTTTCCCCCCAGCAATTGTCAATGATCAACAATCCTGCCGAACAGAGAGTGTGTGCTCCACCAAGAAGAAACCAAGGAAGCGTTCGTTCATTTCCAGGATGTTTTCAGCTATAGGTAAAGCCTTGTCCAGTCCCTTTACTTCCTGCTATAAAAAGAAGAGCACCTAATCTATATTTCAAAATAAATATTTGAAATTAACATAATTGCATTAATTCTTCATGTTGAGTGTTTTTCATTATATATTATTGGATGATATAAAGTGTAGTAGTAGTAGTAGTAGTGGAATTTGTATAGTTGACTATATACATACATTAAAAAACAATAAGAATAGTGTGCACTTCTATGTACAGTTGAAGTCTGATGTTTACACACACCATAGCCAAATACATTTAAACTCAGTTTTTCACAATTCCTGACATTTAATCCTAGTAAAAAAATCCCTCTTAAGTCAGTTAGAATCATTATTTTAAGAATGTGAAATGTCAGAATAATAGTAGAGAGAATGATTTATTTCAGCTTTTATTTCTTTCATCACATTCCCAGTGGGTCAGAAGTTCACATACACTCAATTAGTATTTGGTAGCATTGCCTTTAAATTGTTTAACTTGGGTCAAATGTTTCAGGTGGACTTCCACAAGCTTCCCACAATACGTTGACTGAATTTTGGCCCATTCCTCCTGACAGAGCTGGTGTAACTGAGTCAGGTTTGTAGGCCTCCTTGCTCGCACACGCTTTTTCAGTTCTGCCCACAAATTTTCTATAGGATTGAGGTCAGGGCTTTGTGATGGCCACTCCAATACGTTGACTTTGTTGTCCTTAAGTCATTTTGCCACAACTTTGGAAGTATGCTTGGGGTTATTGTCCATTTGGAATACCCACTTGCGACCAAGCCTTAACTTCCTGACTGATGTCTTGAGATGTTGCCTCAATATATCCACACGCTGAACACCATGCAGGTGCAGTGTATTGAGTTGCAGACAGCCATGTCTAAGGTTGGGTCAGATGAGTCTCGGATACAGAAGAATAAGTCGATGATGGTATGATAATGATTGAGATGGTGATTATAATAATGATGACTTGCGGTACCCCACCCTACGGGCGGTAATTCATTGGATCTAATTAATTCAATTCAATGCAATTCAATCTTTGAGGGCTGCAACCATAGAAAAACCATTTATTTACACTAATTTAAAAAAAAAATATTTCACCTTTATTTAACCAGGTAGGCAAGTTGAGAACAAGTTCTCATTTACAATTGCAACTTGGCCAAGATAAAGCAAAGCAGTTCGACACATACAACAACACAGAGTTACACATGGAGTAAAACAAACATACAGTCAATAAATAATACAGTATAAACAAGTCTATATACGATGTGAGCAAATGAGGTGAGATAAGGGAGGTAAAGGCAAAAAAAGGCCACGGTGGCAAAGTAAATACAATATAGCAAGTAAAACACTGGAATGGTAAATTTGCAGTAGAAGAATGTGCAAAGTAGAAATAAAAATAATGGGGTGCAAAAGAGCAAAATAAATAAATGTATTCATTAATTAAATACAGTGAAAGGGAAAGAGGTAATTGTTTGGGCTAAATTATAGGTGGGCTATGTACAGGTGCAGTAATCTGTGAGCTGCTCTGACAGTTGGTGCCTAAAGCTAGTGAGGGAGATAAGTGTTTCCAGTTTCAGAGATTTTTGTAGTTCGTTCCAGTCATTGGCAGCAGAGAACTGGAAGGTGAGGCGGCCAAAGAAAGAATTGGTTTTGGGGGTGACTTGAGAGATATAACTGCTGGAGCGTGTGCTACAGGTGGGAGATGCTATGGTGACCAGCGAGCTGAGATAAGGGGGGACTTTACCTAGCAGGGTCTTGTAGATGACATGGAGCCAGTGGGTTATTAAAGTTGAACAACAATGTCCAAGCTTTTCAAAGCAACAAGACCAATGCCTTATTTAGGGAAATTGCAAACATGTACGAATTAGCTGAGCTAATGAAATTAAATGACCCTATTTGACATCATACAGACTTTGCTATGCAACAGTAGACATCAAAGTTGTGAACCTGTCCGAATGAGGAAAGCTAGTGAAAGCTAGTGATAGCTAGTGATATAACAAGTAAGAAGAGACCTTTTCCCTCAATCTTGCGATGCCGAATCAGACACAATATTTCTCAGGCCTTTCAGTCTTAGATTATAAAAGTTGAACAACAATGTCCAAGCTTTTCAAAGCAACAAGACCAATGCCTTATTTAGGGAAATTGCAAACATGTACGAATTAGCTGAGCTAATGAAAGAAAAAATGACCCTATTTGACATCATATAGACTTTGCTATGCAACAGTAGATATCAAAGTTGTGAACCTGTCCGAATGAGGAAAGCTAGTGATATTTAACAAGTAAGAAGAGACCTTTTCCCTCAATCTAGCGATGCAGAATCAGACACAATAATTCTCAGGCCTTTCAATATCAGATTATTAAAGATGAATAACAATGTCTTAGCTTTTCAAAGCAACAAGAACAATGGCTTATTTCGGGAAATTGCAAACATGTCCATATTAGCTGATTTAATGACATTAAACGACCACGAAAATGCTTCAAAACCTCAATTGTCTGTTTCGAAGTAAAACGCCTTAACCACGAGGCAACACCTTCTACTCCATATTCTCCGATATGACATCAAACAGACGTTGCTTAGCAACAACAGACATAAAATTTGTGAACCTATCCGAATGAGGAAACCTAGGGATATTTTACAAGTACGAAAAGATAATGTCCCTCAATCTTGCGATGTCGAATTAGACACAATAATTCTCAGGCCTTTCAGTCTTAGATTATAAAAGTTGAACAACAGTGTCCAAGCTTTTCAAAGCAATGAGACCAATGCCTTATTTAGGGAAATTGCAAACATGTTCAAATTAGCTGAGCTAATGAAATTAAACGACCACGAAGGGACTCAAACACTCAATCTTCTGATTCGAAGTCAGACACCTTATCCATTAGGCCACGGAGTCTATGTGATACATCCCTATTTGACATCATACAGACTTTGCTATGCAACAGTAGACATCAAAGTTGTGAACCTGTCCGAATGAGGAAAGCTAGTGATATTTAACAGGTAAGAAGAGACCTTTTCCCTCAATCTTGCGATGCAGAATCAGACACAATAATTCTCAGGCCTTGCAATATCAGATTATTAAAGATGAATAATGATGAATACTTTTTACTTTAGTTTATTTGGTAAATATTTTCTTAACTCTTCTTGAACTGCACTGTTGGTTTCATGGTAAGGTCTACACTTGTTGTGTTCGGCACATGTGATTGATTTGATTTTAAGACATGAAACCACTATCTTTTTTGGCAATTTATCAGTCCAAGTATAATTCTGAACTGCAAATTTTCACATTTACAATAAATTCGAAGTCCATCCTACCTTCCAGTCCTCCTCCTTCGATGTCCCTCACCTCCTCCATCAGGTCAATGGGTCCGTTGTTGTTAGCACAGCCCTGGTCCGACTGGACGTTCAGGGCTTTGACTCCCTGCCGGCCCTTCTTCTTCTTGCCCCTCTTGGAGGGAGCTGCAGTGGGAGGGACGGGAACAGGCCACACGCTACTGCTGCTGAATTACTTATTTACCTGGATGGACTCCAGAGTGAGATCCGGGTCGAACTTGGGCTCCGTCCACCCCCACCACGTTCTTCAGTGGGGCCAGAGCTATGTGCTCAAGCCTTTGTGGCAAAGGCCTTGGTGGAGCTTTCGGCCGCGGAATGCACTGAATAGAGGGGACGAAGTGGTGCGCGAAGATGCTGCCAACCCCGATGAGAGCAGTCCGGACATAATTCTCATGGAGAATAGCACTTATCTTTCTTTGCTTTGCTTCCATGGCCTCTCTTTCAGCTCTCTGCATCTACAGAAGTCTGGCATCACTGATGAAGCCACGATGGCCCTCTGCGATTGGGTAGCTCTCCTGATAGCCCTGGATCACAATGGTACAGTATGAAATGTATAACAGAAGTGAAGAAGGCAAAATAGTTTCTACAGTGTGTCATGAAAAACTTTTAAGCTAAAGATTTTATGGATGTAGGCCTACTGTATGTCTATGAAACCACAAAATAAACAGTGATATTTTTGGAAAAACGTTTGAAAAACTGATGAGCCTTACAAAACTTGAAAACTTGTCCTGGTCATCCTGTTGGTTTAATGCCATGTTTTGCTTCCTCAGGTTTTCGATGACGCTCTTGATCTGTGAGTTCTCCTTCTGGAGTTTGTCAAACTCACTTGATTTTCTCCCTCGATAAGCCATTGATGATAAATATTAACACTCTCAAAATAAGAACTTAACCTCTCTCTGTGAGAGATCTATCATGAATGAAATGTTGCTTGTCAGATGGAACAGCAATGATATCATGGCAAGGCTTCCGTTACATTGTGATGTCATAATGGGGTCTGTTGCCAGTGCTGAGCACATCAGCACATGAACATTAATGAAAGCTTTTTGATTCCCATATAAATCATGAATGTGGTGAATTTGTAAATATATATATATATAAACTCAGCAAAAAAACTAAAACTTTTTTAGGACCCTGTCTTTCAAAGATAATTCGTAAAAATCCAAGTAACTTCACAGATCTTCATTGTAAAGGGTTTAAACACTGTTTTCCATGTTTCCCACACACAGGTACCTAGGTGGAAGAGTGGGGTAACATGGTACAGCAAGAACGGGCAAATCTGGTGCAGTCCATGAGGAGGAGACGCACTGCAGTACTTAATGCAGTTGATGGCCACACCAGATACTGACTGTTACTTTTGATTTTGACCATTGATTTTGATTATTCCATTTCTGTTAGTCAAATTTCTGTGGAACTGGTTCAGTTTATGTCTCAGTTGTTGAATCTTGTTATGTTCATACAAATATTTACACATGTTAAGTTTGCTGAAAATAAAAGCAATTGACAGTGAGAGGACATTTCTTTTTTTGCTGAGTTTATATATATATATATATATATACACTGTATACAGTTGAAGTCGGAAGTTTACATACACCTTAGCCAAATACATTTAAACTCAGTTTTTCACAATTCCTGAAATTGAATCCTAGTAAAAATCCCCTGTTTTAGGTCAGTTTGGATCACCACTTTATTTTAAGAATGTGAAATGTCAGAATAATAGTAGAGAGATTGATTTATTTCAGCTTGTATTTCTTTCATCACATTCCCAGTGAGTCAGAAGTTTACATACACTCAATTAGTATTTGGTAGTATTGCCTTTAAATTGTTTAACTTGGGTCAAACGTTATGGGTAGCCTTCCAAAAGCTTCCCACAATAAGTTGTGTGAATTTGGCCCATTCCTCCTGACAGAGCTGGTGTAACTGAGACAGGTTTGTAGGCCTTCTTGCTCGCACACGCTTTTTCAGTTCTGCCCACACATTTTCTATAGGATTGAGGTCAGGGCTTTGTGATGGCCACTCCAATACCTTGCCTTTGTTGACCAAACTTTTTATGGCCGCAGGGGTCGTATTGAGTAGCTTGGATTAAAAGGTGCCCATTGTAAATGGCCTGCTCCTCAGTCTCAGTTCCTAATATATGCATATTATTATTAGTATTGGATAGAAACACTCTAAAGTTTCTAAAACTGTCCAAATATTGTCTGTGAGTATAACAGAACTGATATTGCAGGCGAAACCCTGAGGAAAATCAAAACAGGAAGTGGCTTCTATTTTGAAAACTCCATGTTCCATAGGCTCCCCTTGCTCCATTTAAAGGGATATCAACCAGATTCCCTTTCCTATCGCTTCCTCAAGGTGTCAACAGTCTTCAGACATAGTTTCAGGCTTTTATTTTGAAATATGAGCCAGACAGATAAAATCACGTAAAGTGGTCACATGAGTTTTGCTAGCGCAACAGAGTTTGGACAGCTATTGCTTTTCCCTCTCCTACTGTGAAAGACATTTGCGGCTGATATATTATCGATTATATATTTTAAAAACAACCTGAGGATTGATTATAAAAAACGTTTGACATGTTTCTGTGGACATTATGGAAACTATTTGGAATTTGTCTGCGTTGTGGTGACCGCTCTTTCCTGTGGATTTCTGAACATAATGCGCCAAGCAAACGGAGGTATTTTGGATTTAAAAATAATGTTATGGAACAAAAGGAACATTTGTTGTGTAACTGGGAGTCTGGTGAGTGAAAACATCCGAAGATCAAAGGTAAACGATTAATTTAATTGCATTCTGATTTTCGTGACCGAGCTACTTGATGCTAAGTGTACTTAATGTTTTGTCGAGCGATCGATAAACTTACGCAAACACTTGGATTGCTTTCGCTGTAAAGCATCCTTTCAAAATCTGACATGACAGGTGGATTAACAAAGCCTAAACTGTTTTCCTATATTGCACTTGTGATTTCATGAATATAAATATTTTTTTGTAATGTTTATTGAATGTAGCGCTATGCTACAGTGGTTGTTGATGACACTTATCCTGTTAACGGGATTGCAGCCATAACAAGTTAATCCCTTCTCTTAACATGTATGGCCCCAAAACATAATCAAGCAGCTGACCAATTACGCAAGACTTTAGTTCAAGTTAACTGAGATTAATCAACAACTGGATACATTTCTTTATTTCTAAAGTGAAACTATCCTCCGCATTGAGTATCTCTACAAGTACAAGTTTAACCAGTATTTCAGTTGTTTTTACCCTCCCATGAAGAAGTGCGGCAGGCCTGTGAGGGAGGATCCTACAGCCATGAGGAAACAGCCCTTAGCAATGAACCTGGGCCGGTGCAGCTTCGCCCCAAAATGGCTGACCACAGCCAGGAAAAGCAGGTTACCTGCAAGAAACCACAACACTGCAGTAGTCAGGAATAGCAAATTATAAACACTGTTATTTTTTAACTAAAAATGACATATCAGTTTGGATACTAGGCTGCAACAACATAGCATCAAATACAACAATGTTAGGGGTTTGACAGTAGAGTCATGGACAAACGCCAGTCAATCAATTAATAGGAACAACTATAAAACTGGACAGTATTGAGAGCAGACTCTGATTGAACCACAAAAAAAATGGATCATACTGTAGTCTGTATCTGGTTTTTACTACATGAATTCTCAAGCAACTCAATGTTATTGTTGAAACCCATCTCAAAGCTGCCGTCTATGAGTCCGATGAGAGAGCAGGACAGGTCAAAGTGTCTCTCTGAGTGATGGCACTCTTCATGTAGGTCCCTGACAGAGCTTTGGTGAAGGAGGCGAACTACAGGGCCACAATGAACTGAACACAAGAGAGAGAACATGAATGTGTGTTTGTCCGTGTGTATGTGCATGCGTGGATGCGTGCAGACAGAGTACATGTGTAGCTGAGGTGGCCTGCAATAGTAAAAAGAACGGACACAAGTTTACGTCTGCAAAGTTCTCTGCCGCTTGCTTTATTTTGAAGAATATTTTTTTTCCTGTTCAATTGTCTATTTTCTTGTTAGTACTTTGAAAATATTCACATCAACAAGTGCACACTTTAAATTACACAACATAAATGCACTTTACCTAAAGCAGAATTAAAAAATGTTCCACAAATAACCCTGTCTTAGTGTACGGTTTCACATGAAAACCACAATGTACTTTCACTTCATACAAAAGAACAACACCTATATATGAAACCATAAAGAACTGA